>NW_027004113.1:0-5113 GCF_036934945.1 Oncorhynchus masou masou
TCGAGAGAAGACAACCTCCCACATTATGACATCGGCCAGTATTATAATCTGACATGTATGATGGATGTTTTCGTGATCTAAAAGTCGTATTCCTATTCACTTCCAATGTAGTGAGAGTGGCTTTATCACAGTTGAATTTCTGCCTGCTTGAATGGCAATAGCTCAGATACACATGAAAACATGACATTTCCCAAGGAATTGATTGAAAATCACTCAGAGATGCACAAAGACATTCAATATGTGTGAATCTTTACTTTAAATATAAACTGCTTTCACCTCCGTTTCCTCCTCCTCATTAAGCAATGCCACTGAAAAGACAAAATTTGTGTCTTGAACGCGTGCTTTGATGTGGGTGTTTCTTATGTGTTGTCTTGCCAGTAACACAGTTACAGTCATTAACCCATCAAGATAATATAGAAATACTCTAACCAGCTCTGCTAGGGCGAGTAAAATATTCAGAGTGAGGTGTTCTCTCATTTGTGTCTGGAAGTAGCTATCAAGCTAGCCAACTTTAGCCAGTTAGCTTCAGTGCTTGACTGCTATTATGAGATCACTCTTCAACTGCGTAAGGGTTCTCGTCCTCCTCTTCTGAGGAGGAGTAGCGAGAAGGATCGGAGGACCAATGCGCAGCGTGGTAAGTGTCCATAATGTTTTTTTCTCAAAGACAATAGAACACTCGAACAAAACAACAAACGATTACGTGAAAAAACAAAACCGAAAACAGTACCGTGTGGACCAAACACTCGAACGGAAAACAAACACCCACAACCCAAAAGTGAAACCCAGGCTACCTAAGTATGATTCTCAATCAGGGACAACAATTGACAGCTGCCTCTGATTGAGAACCATACTAGGCCGAACTCAAAAACCAACATAGAAAAACTAACATAGACTGCCCACCCAACTCACGCCCTGACCATACTAAAACAAAGATATAATAACAGAACTAAGGTCAGAACGTGACAGTACCCCCCCAAAGGTGTGGACTCCGGCCGCAAAACCTTAACCTATAGGGGAGGGTCTGGGTGGGTGTCTGTCCGCGGTGGCGGCTCTGACGCGGGATATGACCCCACTTCACCATAGTCCTTGTCCGCCTCTTGGCCCGCCTCTGTGGCCTCTTTAGAGCGGCGAACCTCGCCGCTGACCTCAGACTGGGGACCCTAGCAATGGGAGAATTCGGCAGCGCTGGACGGACGGGAGACTCCGGCAGCGACAGGCGGGAGACTCAGGCAGCGCCGGACAGGAGGAAGGCTCTGGCAGCGCTGGACAGGCGAGAGCACCTGTAGGGAGGAGACAGAGAGACAGCCTGGTGCGGGGGGCTGCCACCAGAGGGCTGGTGTGTGGAGGTGGCACCGGTTAGATCGGACGGTGAAGGCGCACTGGAGCTCTTGAGCACGGAGCCTGCCCAACCTTATCTGGTTGAATGCTCCCCATAGCCAGGCCAGTGTGGCGAGGTGGAATAGCCCGCACTGGGCTGTGCTGGCGAACTGGGGACACCATGCGTAAGGCTGGTGCCATGTACACCGGCCAGAGGAGACGCACTGGAGACCAGATGTGCTGAGCCTGCCCGGTGCTGCAATGTACCGCACCGGGCTATGCACGTGCACCGGGACACCGTGCGCTCCACCACATAACATGGTGCCTGCCCCGGTCCCTCTTGCTCTCCCGGTAGTAGCCGGGAAGTTGGCGCAGGTCTCCTACCTGACTTCGCCATACTCCCGTGTGCCTCCTCCCATACATTTTTGGGGGCTGCCTCGGGCTTCCAGTCGCTGCCGGCTGCCTCCTCATACCGCCACCTCTCCGCGCTGCCTCCAGCTCTGCCTTGGGGCGGCGATATTCCCCAGCCTGAGCCCAGGGTCCTTTGCCGTCCAGTATCTCCTCCCAAGTCCAGTTCTCCAGGTATCGCTGCCTCTCGTCACCACGCTGCTTGGTCCTTTGGTGGTGGGTGTTTCTGTAAGGGTTCTCGTCCTCCTCTTCTGAGGAGGAGTAGCGAGAAGGATCGGAGGACCCAAAAGTGAAACCCAGGCAACCTAAGTATGATTCTCAATCAGGGACAACAATTGACAGCTGCCTCTGATTGAGAACCATACTAGGCCAAACTCAAAAACCAACATAGAAAAACAAACATAGACTGCCCACCCAACTCACGCCCTGACCATACTAAAACAAAGATATAACAGAACTAAGGTCAGAACGTGACAAACTGGAGCTTCCGTGTGCACTCGGAATGCTCCGAGAGATCATTTACGAGTGAACACCCTGTGTTAGTGGGTATTACTTGAAATCAAAACCCAACCTTCAAAAATTCCAAGGACAAATTACAAGTACCCCTCATATCAGACGTTCTTGTTTTAGAAAATACTAGCTTTATGTCCAAAGTTATTTTTTAACACTTTTTAGTCCATTTTGGGACTGTAATTACTGTACAGTATATGACTACTACTGATGCCACATAGGCCGTTTTCCTGATGCTACATATACCTTCTCCTTCAGTCTCTGCTGAGATTCAGAGAGTAACTGTGGCTATAAAACAAGGACATGCATTTGTTATGAATAGATTTGTCAGTCATGCTGTGTTACCTCCTCTATGAGATCTCTCTAAGACTTCAGCAAGATCATTCCGGTATAGCAACCTCAGGACCACCACTGTGATCTCCACAGCTTTCTCAGGGCCATAGGTCTGCATGATCTGATCCACTGTGTCCTGCCAGTCAGAGTTCTTCAGCTGGCTCTCTGGAATGGGAGGAAGTTTGTCCAAAACATCCTCAGTCAGATGCCACTGAAATCTCTTCAGCTTGACTCTGCTCAGCTTCTCTAGAGTTTCCAGTAGAAGATTTGGGACAGACAGCATTGTGGGTCCCTATAGGGAAAACAACACAAGGGTAAATTCATTTGAATTCAGTCACTTTTGACAGCACCACTTTTGATTTGAAAGAAACCTTACATACACATTTGCACCTTCAGAAGTTCTCAGAAAGTGAAACGTATTGGACCTGAATGCCAAAACATTCAGGAGATAAAGGTGCATATTTTGCATACCGCATCATGAGACATCATGTTGTCATCACTGGAAAAGATCAAACGGTTGTGGCTAATATAATTTAAAAGCTTACAAACAGGGTTGTCAAACTACCTTATAATTTCTTGTAAAAATGTTTTATTGTTGGAAATATGTATATATTTTAACCTTAAACGTCAATTATACCAAAATGGTGGGGACAGGTGGTCTGGGGGTAAAAGCTATTGGCTAGGGTGATTTTCAGAATGTTTTGTTTTTTATATCTGTGTTTTTGCACGTACATTGATTTTTGATACATTTTATGCTACACAAAGATAAATATCGTACATTTTTCTAAATTAATTAAATCTGTCAGTAGTTGGACTTTTTGCACCTGCAACTGAGATATTTGTTCCATTGTCATAAATAGTCACATTATAAAGGCTAATTAGGCTGGTGGAACCGTTCATAGATGGTTCTAGGAAGAACACTCCAAAGATAAAAGGGTTCTCGGTGGAACCCTTCATAGAGGGTTCTAGGAAGAACCTTTAGATTATAAAATGGTTATTGGTAGTACCCTTCTATGCAGAACCCTCTATAAAAATGGTTCTACCCAGTACCAAAAAGGGTTCCCCTATGGGGAAGAGTGTACTCTCATGTCTGAGTGATGGAAGCGGGGAGAACAGGCCATGGCTCGGGTGGCTGAGGTCCTTGATGATCTTCTTGGCCTTCCTGTGACACCTGGTGTTGTGTGTACTGCCACTACGGTAGATTCGGCTGAGCGTACCACCATCTGTAGTGCCTTACGGTCAGCGGCGGTGGAATTTCCGTAGCAGGCTGTGATGCAATCCAACAGTATGATCTGGATGGTGCTGCTGTAAAACACTGTGAGGGTCCTCGAGGACAGGCCAAATTTCTTCAGCCTCCTGAGGGCAAACAGTCGCTGTCGTGCCTTCTTCACCATGGTGTCGGTGTGATTTGACTATTCCAGTTCCTCAGAGATGTTGTACGCCGTTTTTGACCGTCTCCACGGCGGTCATGGATGGGGGCTTGCCCAACCTGGTTCCTCCTGAAGCCCACAATCAGCTCCTTTGTTTTTCTGACATTGAGGGAGAGGTTGTTCACCTGGCACCACACCGTCAGAATACTGACCTCCTCTCTGTAGGCCGTCCCATCGTTGTTGGTAATCAGGCCTACTACTGTCGTGTCGTCAGCGAACTTGATGATGGAGTTGGAACTGTGCGAGGCAACACATTCGTGGGTACACAGGGAGTACAGGACGGGACTGAGGACGGAACCTTGTGGGGCCCCCGCGTCGAGGATCAGTGTGGAGGAGGTAATGTTGCCCACCTTCACCAGCTGGGGGCGGCCTGTCAGGAAGTTGTGAGGGCATTTTGAAGTTAAACCTTACTAATGCTTGTGTACTAAAATATCCTTCTTTAAGCCTCGGCATTGGGCTTGAGATTGATAAAGAAACTAACTCATATAAGATTGTGTGTGTGCACATTAATAGAGGTCTGTTCTAACTGTTCTGTGTGTGTAGAATGACACCATGATGTCTGGCCACCCAGCCAAGACTGACAGAAACTAACTGGTTCCTCTTAGCTTAACTGGAGACAGAGAAAAGTGTTATATTCTGCACACCAGTGACAGAGCTGTTATTATGTTTGGAGCCTGTTTTTGGGCGAAAGATTCATGTTTTGTGTATGTGTGTGTTTGACCAGTACGACCATACATCATCTTTGCCAACAGTCAATGGCACTTGCTTGCCCAACTTGGGAGAACCTTTGAGCTACTGTTAGAGGAAGTATGTCTGTAGTGATTTCCTGTCATTCTGGCCCCTATTGTCCTCACTCAGTTGCGACAGACTGAGGCAATCTTTTCACCGAGTTGTCTCCCCTCACACACACACATACGCTTGCATAGGGTCACGTGTTTTGCAGATGCTTGCATGGGGTAGATACATGCTCCTGCATTCTTTGAACGAGAGGCTCTCACTCCATTTCACATGTGTGGGGAGGGAGACCAGCCTCCTTATTATAATACGTTTTTAATAAAAGTAATACCTTGATTGATTGTTGACTTTGCCTCTCCTCGTTATTAGTTAAAGGTAGG
>NW_027004114.1:0-5113 GCF_036934945.1 Oncorhynchus masou masou
GTCTTGTTATGTCTGTTCCTGTCCTTTCTCTTCACTCTGTCTCTCTCTGCTGGTCTTTTTAGGTTACCTTCTCTGTCTCTCATTCTTCAGCTGTTCTACATCTCCCCTAACTAGCTCATTCACTCTTTCCCACCTGTTCTCTCTTCCCCCTCTGATTAGGTCTCTATTTCTCTCTCTGTTCCTGCTACTTTCAGTGTCTGATTCTCGTTTGTGTTTTTGATGCCAGAAGCAAGCTGCCGTCTCGTTTGCTTCCACTTGTCCTATCCTGTGGAGTCTGCCTGGCAGGTGCATCCTGCATTATACTAACGTTCTTTTTGTTCCATTGACTACGTTGGAGAGGATTTATGCCATTCCTGTTTTCCATTAAAGAACTCTGTTTTCTGTTAAAACCGCTTTTGGGTCTTCACTCAAGTACATAACAGAAGAATCAGACCAAGAATGGACCCAGCGGCCCGGACCCTTTTCACTCCGCCGTCGAGATCCAGGGAGCGATGCTAGGCAGACACGAGGAGGAATTGTCTGCTGCTCGACATGCCGTTGAGACCCTGGCCGTCCAAGTCTCCGACCTCACAAGACAGGTTCACCAACTCCACCTCGATCCACCGCCCACTTCCAGGGTTTCCGAGTCTCCGGAGCCCAGGATCAACAACCCGCCGTGTTACTCTGGGGAGCCCACTGAGTGCCGCTCATTCCTCACTCAGTGTGATGTGGTGTTTCTCTCCAGCCCAACACTTACTCCAGGAGCGCAGCCCGCTCGCCTACGTCATTTCTCTCCTTACCGGACGGGCGCGTGAGTGGGGCACGGCAATCTGGGAGGCGGGCTGAGTGTATTAACCAGTATCAGGACTTTAAGGAGGAGATGATACGGGTTTTGACCGTTCTGTTTTGGGGAGGAGGCTTCCAGGGCCCTGTCTTCCCTATGTCAGGGAATCGATCCATAACGGATTATTCTATTGAGTTTCGCACTCTCGCTGCCTCTAGTGACTGGAGCAGGCCGGCTTTGCTCGCTCGTTTTCTGGAGAGGTCTCCTCGTCGAGGTTAAGGATGAGATCCTCTCCCGGGAGGTTCCTTCCAGTCTGGACTCCTTAATAGCTCTCGCTATTCGCACGAGCGATGGTTTGATCTTCGTCGCCGAGCTCGTGGAAAGGAGCTCGCGTTCTCCGTTGCTCCCTCTCCACATCACTGCCACCTGCCGCATCACTGCCACCCTCCTCCGCCGGCTCGGATGCTGAGCCTATGCAGCTGGGGGTATCCGCATCTCGGCCAAGGAGAAGGAACGGAGAATCACCAATCGCCTCTGTCTCTACTGCGGCTCCGCTGGTCATTTTGTCACCTCATGTCCAGTAAAAGCCAGAGCTCATCAGTAAGAGGAGGGCTACTGGTGAGCGCAACTACTCAGGCCTCTCCTTCTGGATCACGCACTACCTTTCCGGTCCATCTCCGCTGGCCCGGTTCATCTGCTTCCTGCAGTGCCTTGATAGACTCTGGGGCGGAGGGCTGTTTTATGGACGAGACCTGGGCTCGGGAACATGACATTCCTCTCAGACAGTTAGGGAGCCCACGGCCTTGTTCGCTTTAGATGGTAGTTCTCTCCCCAAGATTCAGCGTGAGACGCTGCCTTTAACCCTCACTGTCTCTGGTAATCATAGCGAAACCATTTCTTTTTTAATTTTTCGTTCACCTTTTACACCTGTTGTTTTGGGTCATCCCTGGCTAGTGCGCCATAACCCTTCTATTAATTGGTCTAGTAATACTATCCTATCCTGGAATGTTTCTTGTCATGTGACCTGTTTAATGTCTGCTATCCCTCCTGTTTCCTCTGTCTCTTCTTCACAGGAGGAGCCTGGCGATTTGACAGGGGTGCCGGAGGAGTATCACGATCTGCGCACGGTGTTCAGTCGTTCCAAGGCCACTTCTCTCCCTCCACACCGGTCGTATGACTGTAGTATTGATCTCCTTCCGGGAACTACTCCCCCCCGGGTAGATTATACTCTCTGTCGGCTCCCGAACGTAAGGCTCTCGAGGATTATTTGTCGGTTTCGCTCGACGCCGGTACCATAGTCTCCTCCTCCTCTCCCGCCGGAGCGGGGGTTTTTTTGTTCAGAAGAAGGACGGGTCCCTGCGCCCATGCGTGGATTATCGAGGGCTGAATGACATAACAGTTAAGAATCGTTATCCGCTTCCTCTTATGTCTTCAGCCTTCGAGATCCTGCAGGGAGCCAGGTTTTTTCCAAATTGGACCTTCGTAACGCCTACCATCTCGTGCGCATCAGGGAGGGGACGAGTGGAAGACGGCATTTAACACTCCGTTAGGGCACTTGAATACCGGGTTCTTCCTTTCGGCCTCGTTAACGCTCGAGCTGTCTTTCAGGCACTAGTTAACGACGTCCTGAGAGACATGCTGAACATTTTTGTTTTCGTTTACATGGACGATATCCTGATTTTTTTCACCGTCTCTCTCGATTCATGTTCAGCACGTGCGACGCGTCCTCCAGCGCCTTTGGAGAACTGTCTTTATGTGAAGGCTGAGAAGTGCACTTTCATGCCGCCTCTGTCCCCTTTTCTCGGTTCCGTTATTTCCGCTGAGGGCATTAAGATGGATCCCGCTAAGGTCCAGGCTGTCATTGATTGGCCCGTTCCTAAGTCACGCGTCGAGCTGCAGCGCTTTCTGGGCTTCGCTAATTTCTATCGTCGTTTCATCCGTAATTTCGGTCAGGTGGCAGCTCCCCTCACAGCCCTTACTTCTGTTAAGACGTGCTTTAAGTGGTCCGTTTCCGCCCAGGGAGCTTTTGATCTTCTTAAGAATCGTTTTACATCCGCACCTATTCTTGTTACACCTGACATCTCTAGTCAGTTTGTTGTTGAGGTTGACGCGTCAGAGGTGGGCGTGGGAGCCATTCTTTCTCAGCGCTCTCTCTCTGACGGCAAGGTCCATCCTTGCGCGTTTTTCTCTCATCGCTTATCGCCGTCAGAACGTAACTATGATGTTGGTAATCGCGAGCTGCTCGCCATCCGCTTAGCCCCTAGGCGAATGGCGACAGTGGTTGGAGGGGCGACCGTTCCTTTTGTCGTTTGGACTGACCATAGGAACCTTGAGTACATCCGTTCAGCCAAACGACTTAATGCGCGTCAGGCTCGTTGGGCTCTGTTTTTCGCTCGTTTCGAGTTTGTTATTTCTTATCGTCCGGGCTCAAAAAACACCAAGCCTGATGCTTTATCTCGTCTCTTCAGTTCTTCTGAGGTCTCCACCGACCCCGAGGGGATTCTCCCTGACGGGCGTGTTGTCGGGTTGACTGTCTGGGGAATTGAGAGGCAGGTAAAGCAAGCACTCGCTCACACTCCGTCGCCGCGAGCTTGTCCTAGGAACCTTCTGTTCGTTCCCGTTCCTACTCGTCCGGCCGTTCTTCAGTGGGCCCACTCTGCCAAGTTAGCCGGCCACCCCGGCGTTCGGGAATACGCTCGCTTCCATTCGCCAGCGTTTCTGGTGGCCCACTCGGGAACGTGACGCGCGTCGATTTGTCGCCGCTTGTTCGGTCTGCGCGCAGACTAAATCTGGGAACTCTCCTCCTGCGGCCGTCTCAGACCGCTTCCCATTCCCTCTCGACCGTGGTCTCACATCGCTTTAGATTTTATCACCGGACTGCCTTCATCAGCGGGAAGACAGTTATTCTTACGGTTGTCGATAGATTCTCTAAGGCGGCTCATTTCATTCCTCTCGCTAAGCTCCCTTCTGCTAAGGAGACGGCTCAGATCATTATCGAGAATGTTTTCCGAATTCATGGCCTTCCGTCTGACGTCGTTTCCGACAGAGGCCCGCAGTTCACGTCTCAATTTTGGAGGGAGTTTTGCCGTTTGATTGGGGCTTCCGTCAGTCTCTCGTCCGGCTTTCATCCCCAGTCTAACGGTCAAAGCGAACGGGCCAATCAGACTGTTTGGTCGCATTTTACGCAGTCTTTCTTTTCGTAACCCTGCGTCTTGGTCAGAACAGCTCCCTGGGCAGAGTACGCCCACAACTCGCTTCCCTCGTCTGCTACCGGTCTATCTCCTTTTCAGAGTAGCCTCGGGTACCAGCCTCCGCTGTTCTCATCTCAGCTCGCGAGTCCTGCGTCCCCTCCGCTCAGGCTTTTGTCCAGCGTTGCGCGCACCTGGAAGGGGGTCAGGTCGGCACTATACATCAGCCAAGGGCGCAGACTGTGAGGGGCCGCTAATAGCGTAGGACCAAGAGTCCTAGATATTGTTGCGGTCAGAAGTATGGCTCTCCACTCAGAACCTTCCCCCTTAAGACAGCTTCTCGCAAGTTGGCCCCGCGGTTCATTGGTCCGTTCCCATTATTTCTCAGGTCATTAATCCTGTCGCGAGTGCGACTTCTTCTCCAGCTATCTTCGTCGCGTTCACCCGGTCTTCCCATGTCTCCTGTGTTAAGCCCGTTCTTGGCGCCCCGCTCGTCCCTCCCCCCATCCTTGTCGAGGCGCACCCATCTACAGGGTTCGTAAGATTTTGGACATGCGCCCTCGGGGCCGTGGTCATCAGTACCTAGTGGATTGGGAGGGGTACGGTCCTGAGGAGAGGAGTTGGGTTCCCTCTCGGGACGTGCTGGACCGTTCGCTGATCGATGATTTCCTCCGTTGCCGCCAGGTTTCCTCCTCGAGTGCGCCAGGAGGCGCTCGGTGAGTGGGGGGGTACTGTCATGTCTTGTTATGTCTGTTCCTGTCCTTTCTCTTCACTCTGTCTCTCTCTGCTGGTCTTTTTAGGTTACCTTCTCTGTCTCTCATTCTTCAGCTGTTCTACATCTCCCCTAACTAGCTCATTCACTCTTTCCCACCTGTTCTCTCTTCCCCCTCTGATTAGGTCTCTATTTCTCTCTCTGTTCCTGCTACTTTCAGTGTCTGATTCTTGTTTGTGTTTTTGATGCCAGAAGCAAGCTGCCGTCTCGTTTGCTTCCACCTTGTCCTATCCTGTCGGAGTCTGCCTGGCAGGTGCATCCTGCATTATACTAACGTTCTTTTTGTTCCATTGACTACGTTGGAAGAGGATTTATGCCATTCCTGTTTTTCATTAAAGAACTCTGTTTTCTGTTAAAACCGCTTTTGGGTCTTCACTCAAGTACATAACA
>NW_027004115.1:0-5113 GCF_036934945.1 Oncorhynchus masou masou
TAGTGTTATGTACTTGAGTGAAGACCCAAAGCGGTTTTAACAGAAAACAGAGTTCTTTAATGAAAAACAGGAATGGCATAAATCCTCTTCCAACGTAGTCAATGGAACAAAAGAACGTTAGTATAATGCAGGATGCACCTGCCAGGCGGACTCCGACAGGATAGGACAAGGTGGAAGCAAACGGGACGACAGCTTGCTTCTGGCATCAAAAACACAAACAAGAATCAGACACTGAAAGTAGCAGGAACAGAGAGAAATAGAGACCTAATCAGAGGGGGAAGAAGAGATAACAGGTGGGAAAGAGTGAATGAGCTAGTTAGGGGAGATGTAGAACAGCTGAAGAATGAGAGACAGAGAAGGTAACCTAAAAAGACCAGCAGAGAGAGACAGAGTGAAGAGAAAGGACAGGAACAGACATAACAAGACATGACAGTACCCCCCCCCCCCACTCACCGAGCGCCTCCTGGCGCACTCGAGAGAGAAACCTGGCGGCAACGGAGGAAATCATCGATCAGCGAACGGTCCAGCACGTCCCGAGAGGGAACCCAACTCCTCTCCTCAGGACCGTACCCCTCCCCAATCCACTAGGTACTGATGACCACGGCCCCGAGGCGCATGTCCAAATCTTACGAACCCTGTAGATGGGTGCGCCCTCGACAAGGATGGGGGGGAGGGACGGCGGGGGCGCGAAGAACGGGCTTAACACAGGAGACATGGAAGACCGGGTGAACGCGACGAGATGCGCGCGGGAGAAGAAGTCGCACTGCGACAGGATTAATGACCTGAGAAATACGGAACGGACCAATGAACCGCGGGGCCAACTTGCGAGAAGCTGTCTTAAGGGAAGGTTCTGAGTGGAGAGCCATACTCTCTGACCGCAACAATATCTAGGACTCTTGGTCCTACGCTTATTAGCGGCCCTCACAGTCTGCGCCCTATTACGGCAAAGTGCCGACCTGACCCCCCTTCCAGGTGCGCTCGCAACGCTGGACAAAAGCCTGAGCGGAGGGACGCAGGACTCGGCGAGCTGAGATGAGAACAGCGGAGGCTGGTACCCGAGGCTACTCTGAAAAGGGATAGACCGGTAGCAGACGAGGGAAGCGAGTTGTGGGCGTACTCTGCCCAGGGAGCTGTTCTGACCAAGACGCAGGGTTACGAAAAGAAAGACTGCGTAAAATGCGACCAACAGTCTGATTGGCCCGTTCGGCTTGACCGTTAGACTGGGGATGAAAGCCGGACGAGAGACTGCGGAAGCCCCAATCAAACGGCAAAACTCCCTCCAAAAGTGAGACGTGAACTGCGGGCCTCTGTCGGAAACGACGTCAGACGGAAGGCCATGAATTCGGAAAACATTCTCGATAATGATCTGAGCCGTCTCCTTAGCAGAAGGGAGCTTATCGAGAGGAATGAAATGAGCCGCCTTAGAGAATCTATCGACAACCGTAAGAATAACTGTCTTCCCCGCTGATGAAGGCAGTCCGGTGATAAAATCTAAAGCGATGTGAGACCACGGTCGAGAGGGAATGGGAAGCGGTCTGAGACGGCCGGCAGGAGGAGAGTTCCCAGATTTAGTCTGCGCGCAGACCGAACAAGCAGCGACAAATCGCGCGTCACGTTCCCGAGTGGGCCACAGAAACGCTGGCGAATGGAGCGGCGTACCCGAACGCCGGGGTGGCCGGCTAACTTGGCAGAGTGGGCCCACTGAAGAACGGCCGGACGAGTAGGACGGGAGCGAACAGAAGGTTCTAGGACAAGCTCGCGGCGACGGAGTGTGAGCGAGTGCTTGCTTTACCTGCCTCTCAATTCCCCAGACAGTCAACCCCGACAACACGCCCCTCAGGAGAATCCCTCGGGGTCGGTGGAGACCTCAGAAGAACTGAAGAGACGAGATAAAGCATCAGGCTTGGTGTTTTTGAGCCCGGACGATAAGAAATAACAAACTCAAACGAGCGAAAAACAGAGCCCAACGAGCCTGACGCGCATTAAGTCGTTTGGCTGAACGGATGTACTCAAGGTTCCTATGGTCAGTCCAAGCGACAAAGGAACGATCGCCCCCTCCAACCACTGTCGCCATTCGCCTAGGGCTAAGCGGATGGCGAGCAGTTCGCGATTACCAACATCATAGTTACGTTCTGACGGCGATAAGCGATGAGAGAAAAACGCGCAAGGATGGACCTTGCCGTCAGAGAGAGCGCTGAGAAAGAATGGCTCCCACGCCCACCTCTGACGCGTCAACCTCAACAACAAACTGACTAGAGATGTCAGGTGTAACAAGAATAGGTGCGGATGTAAAGCGATTCTTAAGAAGATCAAAAGCTCCTGGGCGGAAACGGACCACTTAAAGCACGTCTTAACAGAAGTAAGGGCTGTGAGGGGAGCTGCCACCTGACCGAAATTACGGATGAACGACGATAGAAATTAGCGAAGCCCAGAAAGCGCTGCAGCTCGACGCGTGACTTAGGAACGGGCCAATCAATGACAGCCTGGACCTTAGCGGGATCCATCTTAATGCCCTCAGCGGAAATAACGGAACCGAGAAAGGGACAGAGGCGGCATGAAAAGTGCACTTCTCAGCCTTCACATAAAGACAGTTCTCAAAAGGCGCTGGAGGACGCGTCGCACGTGCTGAACATGAATCGAGAGAGACGGTGAAAAAATCAGGATATCGTCCATGTAAACGAAAACAAAAATGTTCAGCATGTCTCTCAGGACGTCGTTAACTAGTGCCTGAAAGACAGCTGGAGCGTTAACGAGGCCGAAAGGAAGAACCCGGTATTCAAAGTGCCCTAACGGGTGTTAAGCGCCGTCTTCCACTCGTCCCCCTCCCTGATGCGCACGAGATGGTAGGCGTTACGAAGGTCAATTTGGTGAAAAACCTGGCTCCTGCAGGATCTCGAAGGCTGAAGACATAAGAGGAAGCGGATAACGATTCTTAACTGTTATGTCATTCAGCCCTCGATAATCCACGCATGGGCGCAGGGACCCCGTCCTTCTTCTGAACAAAAAAAAACCCCGCTCCGGCGGGAGAGGAGAGGAGACTATGGTACCGGCGTCAGCGAAACCGACAAATAATCCTCGAGAGCCTTACGTTCGGGAGCCGACAGAAGTATAATCTACCCCGGGGGAGTAGTTCCTGGAAGGAGATCAATACTACAGTCATACGACCGGTGTGGAGGGAGAGAAGTGGCCTTGGAACGACTGAACACCGTGCGCAGATCGTGATACTCCTCCGGCACCCTGTCAAATCGCCAGGCTCCTCCTGTGAAGAAGAGACAGAGGAAACAGGAGGGATAGCAGACATTAAACAGGTCACATGACAAGAAACATTCCAGGATAGGATAGTATTACTAGACCAATTAATAGAAGGGTTATGGCGCACTAGCCAGGGATGACCCAAAACAACAGGTGTAAAAAGGTGAACGAAAAATTAAAAAAGAAATGGTTTCGCTATGATTACCAGAGACAGTGAGGGTTAAAGGCAGCGTCTCACGCTGAATCTTAGGGAAGAACTACCATCTAAAGCGAACAAGGCCGTGGGCTCCCTAACTGTCTGAGAGGAATGTCATGTTCCCGAGCCCAGGTCTCGTCCATAAAACAGCCCTCCGCCCCAGAGTCTATCAAGGCACTGCAGGAAGCAGATGAACCGGGCCAGCGGAGATGGACCGGAAAGGTAGTGCGTGATCAGAAGGAGAGGCCTGAGTAGTTGCGCTCACCAGTAGCCCTCCTCTTACTGATGAGCTCTGGCTTTTACTGGACATGAGGTGACAAAATGACCAGCGGAGCCGCAGTAGAGACAGAGGCGATTGGTGATTCTCCGTTCCTTCTCCTTGGCCGAGATGCGGATACCCCCCCCAGCTGCATAGGCTCAGCATCCGAGCCGGCGGAGGAGGGTGGCAGTGATGCGGCAGGTGGCAGTGATGTGGAGGGGAGCACGGAGGGCGAGGCTCCTTTCCACGAGCTCGGCGACGAAGATCAAACCGTCGCTCTATGCGAATAGCGAGAGCTATTAAGGAGTCCAGACTGGAAGGAACCTCCCGGGAGAGGATCCTTCTCATCCCTTAACCTCGACGAGGAGACCCTCCAGAAACGAGCGAGCAAAGCCGGCTCGTTCCAGTCACTAGAGGCAGCGAGAGTGCGGAAACTCAATAGAATAATCCGTTATGGATCGATTCCCCTGACATAGGGAAGACAGGGCCCTGAAGCCTCCTCCCCAAAAACAGAACGGTCAAAAACCCGTATCATCTCCTCCTTAAAGTCCTGATACTGGTTAATACACTCAACCCTCGCCTCCCAGATTGCCGTGCCCACTCACGCGCCCGTCCGGTAAGGAGAGAAATGACGTAGGCGATGCGGGCTGCGCTCCTGGAGTAAGTGTTGGGCTGGAGAGAGAACACCACATCACACTGAGTGAGGAATGAGCGGCACTCAGTGGGCTCCCCAGAGTAACACGGCGGGTTGTTGATCCTGGGCTCCGGAGACTCGGAAAGCCCTGGAAGTGGGCGGTGGATCGAGGTGGAGTTGGTGAACCTGTCTTGTGAGGTCGGAGACTTGGACGGCCAGGGTTTCAACGGCATGTCGAGCAGCAGACAATTCCTCCTCGTGTCTGCCTAGCATCGCTCCCTGGATCTCGACGGCGGAGTGAAAAGGGTCCGGAGCCGCTGGGTCCATTCTTGGTCTGATTCTTCTGTTATGTACTTGAGTGAAGACCCAAAAGCGGTTTTAACAGAAAACAGAGTTCTTTAATGAAAAACAGGAATGGCATAAATCCTCTTCCAACGTAGTCAATGGAACAAAAAGAACGTTAGTATAATGCAGGATGCACCTGCCAGGCGGACTCCGACAGGATAGGACAAGGTGGAAGCAAACGGGACGACAGCTTGCTTCTGGCATCAAAAACACAAACAAGAATCAGACACTGAAAGTAGCAGGAACAGAGAGAAATAGAGACCTAATCAGAGGGGAAGAGATAACAGGTGGGAAAAGAGTGAATGAGCTAGTTAGGGAGATGTAGAACAGCTGAAGAATGAGAGACAGAGAAGGTAACCTAAAAAGACCAGCAGAGAGAGACAGAGTGAAGAGAAAGGACAGGAACAGACATAACAAGACATGACAG
>NW_027004116.1:0-5112 GCF_036934945.1 Oncorhynchus masou masou
CCTCATACCACCCTCATGGTGTTATGTACTTGAGTGAAGACCCAAAAGCGGTTTTAACAGAAAACAGAGTTCTTTAATGAAAAACAGGAATGGCATAAATCCTCTTCCAACGTAGTCAATGGAACAAAAGAACGTTAGTATAATGCAGGATGCCTGCCAGGCAGACTCCGACAGGATAGGACAAGGTGGAAGCAAACGGGGCAGCAGCTTGCTTCTGGCATCAAAAACACAAACAAGAATCAGACACTGAAAGTAGCAGGAACAGAGAGAGAAATAGAGACCTAATCAGAGGGGAAGAGAGAACAGGTGGGAAGGAGTGAATGAGCTAGTTAGGAGATGTAGAACAGCTGAAGAATGAGGAGATGAGAAGGTAACCTAAAAGACCAGCAGAGAGAGACAGAGTGAAGAGAAAGGACAGGAACAGACATAACAAGACATGACAGTACCCCCACTCACACGGCGCCTCCTGGCGCACTCGAGGAGAAACCTGCGTGCAACGGAGGAAATCATCGATCAGCGACGGTCCCAGCACGTCCCGAGAGGGAACCCAACTCCTCTCCTCAGGTTCATGCCCTCCCAATCCACTAGGTATTGATGACCCCACGGCCCGAGGGCGCATGTCCAAAATCTTACGAACCCTGTAGATGCAAGGTGCGCCCTCGACAAGGATGGGGGGAGGGACGAGCGGGCGCGAAGAACGGGCTTAACACAGGAGACATGGAAGACCGGGTGAACGCGACGAAGATAGCGCGGGAGAAGAAGTCACGCTCGGGATTAATGACCTGAGAAATACGGAACGGACCAATGAACCGCGGGGCCAACTTGCGAGAAGCTGTCTTAAGGGAAGGTTCTGAGTGGAGAGCCATACTCTCTGACCGCAACAATATCTAGGACTCTTGGTCCTGCGCTTGTCGCAGCCCTCACAGTCTGCGCCCTGTACACGGCAAAGTGCCGACCTGACCCCCCTTCCAGGTGCGCTGCAACGCTGGACAAAGCCTGAGCGGAGGGACGCAGGACTCGGCAAGCTGAGATGAGAACAGCGGAGGCTGGTACCGAGGCTACTCTGAAAAGGAGATAGACCGGTAGCAGACGAGGAAGCGAGTTGTGGGCGTACTCTGCCCAGGAGCTGTTCTGACAAGACGCAGGGTTACGAAAAGAAAAGACTGCGTAAAATGCGACCAGCAGTCTGATTGGCCCGTTCGGCTTGACGTTAGACTGGGGATGAAGCGGACGAGAGACTGACGGAAGCCCCAATCAAACGGCAAAACTCCCTCCAAAGTGGGGGCGTGAACTGGGCCTCTGTCGGAAACGACGTCAGCCGGAAGGCCATGGGTCGGAAAACATTCTCGATAATGATCTGAGCCGTCTCCTTGGCAGAAGGGAGCTTAGCGAGAGGAATGAAATGACCGCCTTAGAGAATCTATCGACAACCGTAAGAATAACTGTCTTCCCCCGCTGATGAAGGCAGTCCGGTGGTAAAATCTAAAGCGATGTGAGACCACGGTCGAGAGGGAATGAAGCGGTCTGACGGCCGGCAGGAGGAGAGTTCCCAGATTTAGTCTGCGCGCAGACCCGAACAAGCGGCGACAAATCGGCCCGCGCGTCACGTTCCCGAGTGGGCCACCAGAAACGCTGGCGAATGGAAGCGAGCGTACCCCGAACGCGGGGTGGCCGGCTAACTTGGCAGAGTGGGCCCACTGAAGAACGGCCGGACGAGTAGGAACGGGAACGAACAGAAGGTTCCTAGGACAAGCTCGCGGCGACGGAGTGTGAGCGAGTGTGCTTTACCTGCCTCTCAATTCCCCAGACAGTCAACCCCGACAACACGCCCGTCAGGAAGAGTCCCTCGGGGTCGGTGGAGACCTCAGAAGAACTGAAGAGACGAGATAAAGCATCAGGCTTGGTGTTTTTGAGCCCGGACGATAAGAAATAACAAACTCGAAACGAGCGAAAAACAGAGCCCAACGAGCTGACGCGCATTAAGTCGTTTGGCTGAACGGATGTACTCAAGGTTCTATGGTCAGTCCAAACGACAAAGAACTTGATCGCCCCCTCCAACCACTGTCGCCATTCGCCTAGGGCTAGCGGATGGCGAGCAGTTCGCGATTACCAACATCATGAGTTCCCGATCTGACGGTGATAGCGATGAGAGAAAAACGCGCAAGGATGGACCTTGCCGTCAGAGGAGAGAGCGCTGAGAAGAATGGCTCCACGCCCACCTCTGGGCGTCAACCTCAACAACAAACTGACTAGAGATGTCAGGTGTAACAAGAATAGGTGCGGATGTAAAGCGATTCTTAAGAAGATCAAAAGCTCCTGGGCGGAAACGGACCATAGCACGTCTTAACAGAAGTAAGGGCTGTGAGGAGCTGCCACCTGACCCGAAATTACGGATGAAACTTGACGATAGAAGTCGCGAAGCCCAGAGCGCTGCAGCTCGAGCGCGTGACTTAGGAACGGGCCAATCAATGACAGCCTGGACCTTAGCGGGATCCATCTTAATGCCCTCAGCGGAAATAACGGAACCGAGAAAAGGGACAGAGCGGCATGAAAATTGCACTTCTCAGCCTTCACATAAAGACAGTTCTCCAAAAGAGGCGCTGGAGGACGCGTCGCACGTGCTGAACAGATCGAGAGAGACGGTGAAAAAATCAGGATATCGATCCATGTAAATGAAAACAAAAATGTTCAGCATGTCTCTCAGGACGTCGTTAACTAGTGCCTGAAAGACAGCTGGAGCGTTAACGAAGGCCGAAAGGAAGAACCCGGTATTCAAAGTGCCCTAACGGGTGTTAAACGCCATCTTCCACTCGATCCCCCTCCCTGATGCGCACGAGATGGTAGGCGTTACGAAGGTCCAATTTGGTGAAAAACCTGGCTCCCTGCAGGATCTCGAAGGCTGAAGACATAAGAGGGCGGATAACGATTCTTAACTGTTATGTCATTCAGCCCTCGATAATCACGCATGGGCGCAGGGACCCCGTCCTTCTTCTGAACAAAAAAAAGCCCCGCTCCGGCGGGAGAGGAGGAGGAGACTATGGTACCGGCGTCGGCGAAACCGACAAATAATCCTCGAGAGCCTTACGTTCGGGAGCCGACCCAGAGTATAATCTACCCCGGGAAGTAGTTCCGGAAGGAGATCATTACTACAGTCCATACGACCGGTGTGGAGGAAAGTGGCCTTGGAACGACTGAACACCGTGCGCAGATCGTGATACTCCTCCGGCACCCCTGTCAAATCGCCAGGCTCCTCCTGTGAAGAAGAGACAGAGGAAACAGGAGGGATAGCAGACATTAAACAGGTCACATGACAAGAAACATTCCAGGATAGGATAGTATTACTAGACCAATTAATAAAGAGGTTATGGCGCACTAGCCAGGATGACCCAAAACAACAGGTGTAAAGGTGAACGAAAAATTAAAAGAAATGGTTTCGCTATGATTACCAGAGACAGTGAGGGTTAAAGGCAGCGTCTCACGCTGAATCTTGGGGAGAGAACTACCATCTAAAGCGAACAAGGCCGTGGGCTCCCTAACTGTCTGAGAGGAATGTCATGTTCCCGAGCCCAGGTCTCGTCCATAAAACAGCCCTCCGCCCCAGAGTCTATCAAGGCACTGCAGGAAGCAGATGAACCGGGCCAGCGGAGATGGACCGGAAAGGTAGTGCGTGATCCAGAAGGAGAGGCCTGAGTAGTTGCGCTCACCAGTAGCCCTCCTCTTACTGATGAGCTCTGGCTTTTACTGGACATGAGGTGACAAAATGACCAGCGGAGCCGCAGTAGAGACAGAGGCGATTGGTGATTCTCCGTTCCTTCTCCTTGGCCGAGATGCGGATACCCCCAGCTGCATAGGCTCAGCATCCGAGCCGGCGGAGGAGGTGGCAGTGATGCGGCAGGTGGCAGTGATGTGGAGGGGAGCACGCGGAGAACGCGAGCTCCTTTCCACGAGCTCGGCGACGAAGATCAAACCGTCGCTCCTATGCGAATAGCGAGAGCTATTAAGGAGTCCAGACTGGAAGGAACCTCCCGGGAGAGGATCTCATCCTTAACCCGAGGAGACCCTCCAGAAAACGAGCGAGCAAAGCCGCTCGTTCCAGTCACTAGAGGCAGCGAGAGTACGAAACTCAATAGAATAATCCGTTATGGATCGATTCCCCTGACATAGGGAAGACAGGGCCCTGGAAGCCTCCTCCCCAAAACAGAACGGTCAAAACCCGTATCATCTCCTCCTTAAAGTCCTGATACTGGTTTTTATTACACTCAGCCCTCGCCTCCCCAGGTGCGTGCCCCACTCACGCGCCCATCCGACCAGGGAGAAATGGCGTAGGCGATGCGGGCTGCGCTCCTGGAGTAAGTGTTGGGCTGGAGAAAGAACACCACATCACACTGAGTGAGGAATGAGCGGCACTCAGTGGGCTCCCCAAGTGGCACACGGCGGGTTGTTGATCCTGGGCTCCGGAGGACTCGGAAACCCTGGAAGTGGGCGGTGGATCGAGGTGAGTTGGTGAACCTGTCTTGTGAGGCGGAGACTTGGACAGCCAGGGTCTCAACAGCATGTCCCGAGCAGCAGACAATTCCTCCTCGTGTCTGCCTAGCATCGCTCCCTGGATCTACGACGGCGGAGTGAAAGGGTCCGGGCCGCTGGGTCCATTCTTGGTCTGATTCTTCTGTTATGTACCAGGTGAAGACCCAAAAGCGGTTTTAACAGAAAACAGAGTTCTTTAATGAAAAAACAGGAATGGCATAAATCCTCTTCCAACGTAGTCAATGGAACAAGAACGTAGTATAATGCAGGATGCACCTGCCAGGCAGACTCCGACAGGATGGGACAAGGTGGAAGCAAATGGACGACAGCTTGCTTCTGGCATCAAAAACACAAACAAAGAATCCAGACACTGAAAGTAGCAGGAACAGAGAGAGAAATAGAGACCCTAATCAGAGGGGGAAGGGAGAACAGGTGGGAAGGAGTGAATGAGCTAGTTAGGGGAGATGTAGAACAGCTGAAGAATGAGAGACAGAAGGTAACCTAAAAGACCAGCAGAGAGAGACAGAGTGAAGAGAAAGGACAGGAACAGACATAACAAGACATGACACATGGAGTCTGTTTCTGACC
>NW_027004117.1:0-12500 GCF_036934945.1 Oncorhynchus masou masou
CTGCTATAACAGTCTCCACTCCTCTAGGAAGGCTTTCCACTAGATGTTGGAACATTGCTGCTATAACAGCCTCCACTCCTCTAGGAAGGCTTTCCACTAGATGTTGGAACATTGCTGCTATAACAGCCTCCACTCTTCTAGGAAGGCTTTCCACTAGATGTAGGAACATTGCTGCTATAACAGCCTCCACTCCTCTGGGAAGGCTTTCCACTAGATGTTGGAACATTGCTGCTATAACAGCCTCCTCTCTTCTGGGAAGGCTTTCCACTAGATGTTGGAACATTGCTGCTATAACAGCCTCCACTCTTCTGGGAAGGCTTTCCACTAGATGTAGGAACATTGCTGCTATAACAGTCTCCACTCCTCTGGGAAGGCTTTCCACTAGATGTTGGAACATTGCTGCTATAACAGCCTCCACTCCTCTAGGAAGGCTTTCCACTAGATGTTGGAACATTGCTGCTATTACAGCCTCCACTCCTCTAGGAAGGCTTTCCACTAGATGTTGGAACATTGCTGCTATAACAGCCTCCTCTCTTCTGGGAAGGCTTTCCACTAGATGTTGGAACATTGCTGCTATAACAGCCTCCACTCCTCTGGGAAGGCTTTCCACTAGATGTTGGAACATTGCTGCTATAACAGCCTCCACTCTTCTGGGAAGGCTTTCCACTAGATGTTGGAACATTGCTGCTATAACAGCCTCCACTCCTCTGGGAAGGCTTTCCACTAGATGTTGGAACATTGCTGCTATAACAGCCTCCACTCTTCTGGGAAGGCTTTCCACTAGATGTTGGAACATTGCTGCTATAACAGCCTCCACTCTTCTGGGAAGGCTTTCCACTAGATGTTGGAACATTGCTGCTATAACAGCCTCCTCTCTTCTGGGAAGGCTTTCCACTAGATGTTGGAACATTGCTGCTATAACAGCCTCCACTCTTCTGGGAAGGCTTTCCACTAGATGTTGGAACATTGCTGCTATAACAGCCTCCTCTCTTCTGGGAAGGCTTTCCACTAGATGTTGGAACATTGCTGCTATAACAGCCTCCACTCTTCTGGGAAGGCTTTCCACTAGATGTAGGAACATTGCTGCTATAACAGTCTCCACTCCTCTGGGAAGGCTTTCCACTAGATGTTGGAACATTGCTGCTATAACAGCCTCCACTCCTCTAGGAAGGCTTTCCACTAGATGTTGGAACATTGCTGCTATTACAGCCTCCACTCCTCTAGGAAGGCTTTCCACTAGATGTTGGAACATTGCTGCTATAACAGCCTCCTCTCTTCTGGGAAGGCTTTCCACTAGATGTTGGAACATTGCTGCTATAACAGCCTCCACTCCTCTGGGAAGGCTTTCCACTAGATGTTGGAACATTGCTGCTATAACAGCCTCCACTCTTCTGGGAAGGCTTTCCACTAGATGTTGGAACATTGCTGCTATAACAGCCTCCACTCTTCTGGGAAGGCTTTCCACTAGATGTTGGAACACTGCTGCTATAACAGCCTCCACTCCTCTGGGAAGGCTTTCCACTAGATGTTGGAACATTGCTGCTATAACAGCCTCCACTCTAATGGGAAGGCTTTCCACTAGATGTTGGAACATTGCTGCTATAACAGCCTCCACTCCTCTGGGAAGGCTTTCCACTAGATGTAGGGTCCTGTGTGGCTCAGTCGGTAGAGCATGGCGCCATGCGCTTGCAACGCCAAGCGTCGTGGGTTCGATTCCCGCTGGGGCCACCCATATGTAAAAGTAGTGGCCCCAGCCGACTTGTAAGTCGCTTTGGACAAAAGCGTCTGCTAAATGGGATATATATATGTTGGAACATTGCTGCTATAACAGCCTCCACTCCTCTGGGAAGGCTTTCCACTAGATGTTGGAACATTGCTGCTATAACAGCCTCCACTCTTCTGGGAAGGCTTTCCACTAGATGTTGGAACATTGCTGCTATAACAGCCTCCACTCTTCTGGGAAGGCTTTCCACTAGATGTTGGAACATTGCTGCTATAACAGCCTCCACTCTTCTGGGAAGGCTTTCCACTAGAGGTTGGAACATTGCTGCTATAACAGCCTCCACTCTTCTGGGAAGGCTTTCCACTAGAAGATGGAACATTGCTGCTATAACAGCCTCCACTCTTCTGGGAAGGCTTTCCACTAGATGATGGAACATTGCTGCTATAACAGCCTCCACTCTAATGGGAAGGCTTTCCACTAGATGTTGGAACATTGCTGCTATAACAGCCTCCACTCTTCTGGGAAGGCTTTCCACTAGATGTTGGAACATTGCTGCTATAACAGCCTCCACTCTAATGGGAAGGCTTTCCACTAGATTTTGGAACATTGCTGCTATAACAGCCTCCACTCTTCTGGGAAGGCTTTCCACTAGATGTTGGAACATTGCTGCGGGGACTTGCTTCCATTCAGATCATTAGTGAGGTCGGGCACGGATATTGGGCGATTAGGCCTGACTCGCAGTCAGCGTTCCAATTCATCCCAAAGGGGTTCGATGGGGTTGAGGTCAGGGCTCTGTGCAGGACAGTCGAGTTTTACCACACTGATCTCAACAAACCGTTTCTGTATGGACCTCGCTTTGTGCACAGGGGCATTGTCATAATGAAACAGGAAAGGGCCTTCCCCAAAACTGTTGCCACAAATCTTGGAAGCCCAGAATTATCTAGAATGTCATTGCGTGCTGTAGCGTTAAGATTTCCCATCACTGGAACTAAGGTCTCTTGCCCGAACCATGAAAAACAGCCCCAGACATGATTCCTGCTCCATCAAAACAGTTGACACTGTGCATTGGGGCAGTCGGCGTTCTCTTGGCTTCTACCAAACCCAAATTCGTCCATTGGACTGCCAGGTAGTGAAGTGTGATTCATCACTCCAGAAAACGCGTTTGCAATGATCCAGAGTCCAATGGTGGCGAGCTTCACACCACTCCAGCCGACGCTTGACATTGCGTGTGGTGATCTTAGGCTTGTGTGCAGCTGCTTGACCATGGAAACCCATTTCATGAAGCTCCTGACAAACAGTTCTTGTGCTGACGTTGCTTCCAGAGGCAGTTTGGAACTCGGTAGTGAGTTCCACTCGGCGGTCCCGTTCTGTGAGCTTGTGTGGCCTACCACTTCTGAGCCGTTGTTGCTCTGAGACGTTTACACTTCACAATAACAGCACTTACAGTTGACCTGGCAGAAATTTGACAAACTGACTTGTTGGAAAGGTGGCATCCTATGACGGTGCCACGTTGAAAGGCACTGAGCGCTACAGTAAGGCCATTCTACTGCCAATGTTTGTCTATGGAGATTGCATGGCGGTGCGCTCGGTTTTGTACACCCGTCAGCAACGGGTGTGGCTGAAATAGCCGAATCCACTAATTTGAAGGGGTGTTCACATACTTCTGTATATATAGTGTAGGTTATTTCCTGCATCCCAAATGGCACCCTATTCCCAGAAAGTGTAATATGGACCCTAAGGGCGCTGGTCAAAAGTAGTGCACAATAGGGTGCTATTTGGGACGCAACTCTAAACTGTCTCCCTCCCAGGCCTCCATTACCCAGTGGAATGTAGAGTCTCTGCTGGAGGCTGCAGACCTGCTGCAGTTCGGAGCCGTGAAAACGGCCTGTGAGAACTTCCTGGTTCGTCTCCTCGACGTCGACAACTGTCTGGGCATGCTCCGTTTCGCCCAGCTCCATGTGTGTCTGTCCCTGGAGAAGGAGGCACGCAGGGTGCTGCTCTGCCACTTCCACGAGGTAATGGTTCAGGTTTAGGTTCAGGCTTATTCCTACATCGTGGTACATACACAGAAACAAACAACAAATATGATGTCATTCAATATATATATATAAAAACTCAGGAGATATGTATTCTACTAAATCAATAGATGGGTTTATTAAATGTCTTTAGTGATTTGAGAGTGTCATTTTCTCAGGTGGTGAGAGAGGAGGAGTTCCAGGAGCTGGGGGTGGAGAAGGTGAGGAGCCTCCTGCAGGAGGAGAACCTGGCGGAGGTGTTGAAAGAGGCGGTGCTGGTGGAGGGGGTGGTGAGGTGGCTGGCCCACGATACTCTTGCCCGCAGGGCCACTTCCAGGAGCTTCTTCCTCCGCCCACTTAGACCTGAAGGAAGAGTACCTCCGGACGGCCTTGGAGCTTCATAGACAGTGTCTGGAGACTGACACTGAAGACATCCACTCTCTGTTTGTCCAAGCTCTGAAGACCGCTTTTAATATCAATAAAAGCCCTTCGGAACAGTGCAGAAGGGGCAGGAGACTGACCTCCAGGATGTTTGTGATAGGAGGGTACCACTGGCACCCTCTGTCTGAGGTC
This sequence comes from Oncorhynchus masou masou, assembly GCF_036934945.1. Lineage (NCBI taxonomy): Eukaryota > Metazoa > Chordata > Actinopteri > Salmoniformes > Salmonidae > Oncorhynchus > Oncorhynchus masou. Next base: position 4,312 of record NW_027004117.1, read on the forward strand.
CAGACCTGGGACCCGGTCACGGACCACTGGCAGCAGAGGGAGGATATGCCAGACCACACCAGGGAGAGTTATGGAGTTACCCTGCTGGGCTCCAACATCTACATTAGCGGCGGCTACAGGACAGACACTACAGAGGCTCTAGATACAGTGTGGGTTTACAGCAGTGACACTGATAAATGGACACAGGGGCAGCCCATGCTGACAGCGAGGTACTACCACTGTTCTGTGGGTCTGCATGGGTGTGTCTACGTCATAGGAGGGTACAGAGGAGGGGCGCCCATGGGGGAAACGGAATTCTATGACCCCCTGAAAAGGAAGTGGATTCTCGTAGCTAATATGGTACAAGGTAGGTTGGCCTATGAAGGTTTGGAATATGACACAGTTGTGTAACTTGACAGTTGATTTTTTGTTGTAAGTTTTGTCTTATAGTAAATGTATTTGTTTACTGCTGGAGTTTCATGGTAGTTTTAAGGTTGGAAGCCTTTTAGTGACAATTCTTCCTTCCTTCCTTCCTTCCTTCCTTCCTTCCTTCCTTCCTTCCTTCCTTCCTTCCTTCCTGCCTGCCTTCTTTTCTTCCCTTGTCACAGGCGTGGGGAACGCTACGGCCTGTGTTCTGAGAGACACAATATATGTGGCAGGCGGTCACTATGGTTACAAGGGAAGCTGCACCTATGATAAGATTCAGACCTACAGGGCAGACGTCAATGAATGGAGCATAACAACGACCTGTCCTCATCCAGGTACCACAACACAACTCAGTTATATCAGCCCTGGTTCTATAGAGATACAGAGAGATAAACTATGTTATATCAGCCCTGGCTCAATAGAGCTACAGAGAGATAAACTATGTTATTTCAGCCCTGGTTCTATAGAGATACAGAGAGATAAACTATGTTATATCAGCCCTGGTTCTATAGAGATACAGAGATATAAACTATGTTATATCAGCCCTGGCTCTATAGAGCTACAGAGAGATAAACTATGTTATTTCAGCCCTGGTTCTATAGAGCTACAGAGAGATAAACTCTGTTATGTCAGCCCTGGTTCTATAGAGCTACAGAGAGATAAACTATGTTATATCAGCCCTGGTTCTATAGAGCTACAGAGATATAAACTATGTTATATCAGCCCTGGTTCTATAGAGCTACAGAGAGATAAACTCTGTTATATCAGCCCTGGTTCTATAGAGCTACAGAGAGATAAACTCTGCTATATCAGCCCTGGTTCTATAGAGCTACAGAGAGATAAACTCTGTTATATCAGCCCTGGTTCTATAGAGCTACAGAGAGATAAACTCTGTTATATCAGCCCTGGTTCTATAGAGCTACAGAGAGATAAACTGTTATATCAGCCCTGGTTCTATAGAGCTACAGAGAGATAAACTCTGTTATATCAGCCCTGGTTCTATAGAGCTACAGAGAGATAAACTCTGTTATATCAGCCCTGGCTCTATAGAGCTACAGAGAGATGAACTCTGTTATATCAGCCCTGGTTCTATAGAGCTACAGAGAGATAAACTCTGCTATATCAGCCCTGGTTCTATAGAGCTACAGAGAGATAAACTCTGTTATATCAGCCCTGGTTCTATAGAGATACAGAGAGATAAACTATGTTATATCAGCCCTGGTTCTATAGAGATACAGAGAGATAAACTATGTTATATCAGACCTGGCTCTATAGAGATACAGAGAGATAAACTATGTTATATCAGCCCTGGTTCTATAGAGCTACAGAGAGATAAACTCTGTTATATCAGCCCTGGTTCTATAGAGCTACAGAGAGATAAACTCTGTTATGTCAGCCCTGGTTCTATAGAGCTACAGAGATAAACTCTGTTATATCAGCCCTGGTTCTATAGAGCTACAGAGAGATAAACTGTTATATCAGCCCTGGTTCTATAGAGCTACAGAGAGATAAACTGTTATATCAGCCCTGGTTCTATAGAGCTACAGAGAGATAAACTGTTATATCAGCCCTGGTTCTATAGAGCTACAGAGAGATACACTCTGTTATGTCAGCCCTGGTTCTATAGAGCTACAGAGAGATAAACTCTGCTATATCAGCCCTGGTTCTATAGAGCTACAGAGATATAAACTGTTATATCAGCCCTGGTTCTATAGAGCTACAGAGATATAAACTCTGTTATATCAGCCCTGGTTCTATAGAGCTACAGAGAGATAAACTCTGTTATATCAGCCCTGGTTCTATAGAGCTACAGAGATAAACTGTTATATCAGCCCTGGTTCTATAGAGCTACAGAGATATAAACTCTGTTATATCAGCCCTGGTTCTATAGAGCTACAGAGAGATAAACTCTGTTATGTCAGCCCTGGTTCTATAGAGCTACAGAGATAAACTCTGTTATATCAGCCCTGGTTCTATAGAGCTACAGAGAGTTAAACTCTGTTATATCAGCCCTGGTTCTATAGAGCTACAGAGAGATAAACTCTGTTATGTCAGCCCTGGTTCTATAGAGCTACAGAGAGATAAACTCTGTTATATCAGCCCTGGTTCTATAGAGCTACAGAGAGATAAACTCTGTTATGTCAGCCCTGGTTCTATAGAGCTACAGAGAGATAAACTCTGTTATATCAGCCCTGGTTCTATAGAGCTACAGAGAGATAAACTGTTATATCAGCCCTGGTTCTATAGAGCTACAGAGAGATAAACTGTTATATCAGCCCTGGTTCTATAGAGCTACAGAGAGATAAACTGTTATATCAGCCCTGGTTCTATAGAGCTACAGAGAGATACACTCTGTTATGTCAGCCCTGGTTCTATAGAGCTACAGAGAGATAAACTCTGCTATATCAGCCCTGGTTCTATAGAGCTACAGAGATATAAACTGTTATATCAGCCCTGGTTCTATAGAGCTACAGAGATATAAACTCTGTTATATCAGCCCTGGTTCTATAGAGCTACAGAGAGATAAACTCTGTTATATCAGCCCTGGTTCTATAGAGCTACAGAGAGATAAACTGTTATATCAGCCCTGGTTCTATAGAGCTACAGAGATATAAACTCTGTTATATCAGCCCTGGTTCTATAGAGCTACAGAGAGATAAACTCTGTTATGTCAGCCCTGGTTCTATAGAGCTACAGAGAGATAAACTCTGTTATATCAGCCCTGGTTCTATAGAGCTACAGAGAGTTAAACTCTGTTATATCAGCCCTGGCTCTATAGAGCTACAGAGAGTTAAACTCTGCTATATCAGCCCTGGTTCTATAGAGCTACAGAGAGATAAACTCTGCTATATCAGCCCTGGTTCTATAGAGCTACAGAGAGATAAACTCTGTTATATCAGCCCTGGTTCTAGAGCTACAGAGAGAATAAACTCTGTTATATCAGCCCTGGTTCTATAGAGCTACAGAGAGATAAACTCTGTTATATCAGCCCTGGTTCTATAGAGCTACAGAGAGATAAACTCTGTTATATCAGCCCTGGTTCTATAGAGCTACAGAGAGATAAACTCTGTTATATCAGCCCTGGTTCTATAGAGCTACAGAGAGATAAACTCTGTTATATCAGCCCTGGTTCTATAGAGATACAGAGAGATAAACTCTGTTATATCAGCCCTGGTTCTATAGAGCTACAGAGAGGAAATGGGACAGTGCATTAAAATCCCAAAGTTCTGGTGCGGCTCAACCACACGAGGAACTCTGTTAATAACTAACTTACACCAGGCTTGAAGGAATTATGAAAAACACATAGTTATGTTGTAGTGCAGCAGTCAAACTTTACAAAAATATGAATGCAGAGATGTCTACTCTCTTGAAGCAAAAGTGAAATCATAGGATGTACACACCATGTAAAGTGATGCACACAAGTAGTAGTCATCCTTCCTGTATTTGAGCAAAGATCATTTATTTGACCTGAATCTGTCTTGACCGTCTCTTAGAGTACGGCCTGTGCCTGGTGTCACTGCCCCCAAGCTGTACCTGGTGGGTGGCCAGACCACCATCACAGACTGTTACGAACCGGACAGAGATGAGTGGAGCCAGCTGGCCAGGACCAAGGAGAGGAGGATGGAGTGTGGCGCCGTGGCCATGAACGGGTCCCTGTATGTCACCGGGGGCTACTCCTACTCCAAGGGCACCTACCTGCAGAGTGTGGAGAGGTACGACCCCGAACAGGACACCTGGGAGATCGTGGGGAATTTACCTGGAGCGGCGCGGTCACATGGATGTGTCTGTGTTTACAGTGTTTAGAGAGAGAGAGAGAGAGAGAGGGAGAGAGAGAGAGAGATAGGGAGAGAGAGAGAGAGAGAGAGAGAGAGAGAGAGGGAGAGAGAGAGATAGGGAGAGAGAGAGAGAGAGAGAGAGCGAGAGAGAGAGGAGAGAGAGCAAGAGAGAGAGAGAGCGAGAGAGAGAGCGAGAGAGAGAGAGAGGGAGAGAGAGAGAGAGAGAGAGCGAGAGAGAGAGAACGAGAGTGAGAGCGAGAACGAGAGCGAGAGAGAGAGAGAGAGAGAGAGAGAGCGTTCCAGGTTGTCAGTTAATGCAGTTGTGGATGTGTGTGTGTGTGTTTATAGTATGTAAACTATATTAAGTGTTGAACACTTAACCAGGCGTTGTGAGGTCGTGTGAACTGCATGTGAGACGACCTGGAACGTGTCCTTTGTTACTCTGCTCCATTCAGAGGACTTGTTCAGACAGCTGATGGCATCTGATCTACCTCATCCTGTTCTCCTGCTGTGGACACGGGAAGATTTATTGTGTCCGATTAAGAGATTTTGGAGCGTGGAATGTTCCCCTATGCTGGAAGTGGGAGCTTGAGTGAAAAAAGTTTAGGATCCCCTGAATTAGATAAATAACGGTGTGTTGTTTACAATGATTTGTTTGTTTTATACGTTGTATTGTAAAACTTTTGATTGTGAAAATAATTTATTGTTTTTTTACTTGACTTAGCCATTTTGAATGGCAGCAGCTGACACACATTGCAAAGCACCACTAGGGGATTTATCCTCAAAGATTTCTTAATATTTATTTAATTTATTCGAACAGGAAAAAAGAGGAGTTGATACCATACAAATGAATGTACAACTTTGCATAGTTTTCTTTCTTTTAAATATAGTTTAAAAAGAATCACCGGCAGTAGCCTTTCCTGCAGGAAAATGACCAAATCGCCCTCTAGTGGCCTCATGGGTGGAATGTTGTTAAGATTTTTCATAATTGTATCATTAATAAACCTTTTAGTGGGGTGGGAGGCGCAGAAAATCTGTTTTTCTATGTCAAGCGGTTGTGTTATATTTCAGTCATCTGTGATGTATATGAAGTGTAATATTGGGATGCAAACTCAACATGTAATACATTTCAACTCCATATCTGACATGATACAGGTGTCTTCTTTTTTAAAGCCCATAACCATGTGTGTACTTTTGAAGAACAACATAGGCAGGTCAAGGTTCAAACAAATTTGGAAAAGAGAATTAAATTGAATGAGTCATCATTTCCATAGTGTCTGTAAAGTCCTTGCTGTTCACACCCACTCCACTGGGTAAAACTGGTTGAATCCACGTTGTTGCCATGTCATTTCCATAGTGTCTGTAAAGTCCTTGCTGTTCACACCCACTCCACTGGGTAAAACTGGTTGAATCCACGTTGTTGCCATGTCATTTCCATAGTGTCTGTAAAGTCCTTGCTGTTCACACCCACTCCACTGGGTAAAACTGGTTGAATCCACGTTGTTGCCATGTCATTTCCATAGTATCTGTAAAGTCATTGCTGTTCACATCCACTCCACTGGGTAAAACTGGTTGAATCCACGTTGTTGCCATGTCATTTCCATAGTGTCTGTAAAGTCCTTGCTGTTCACACCCACTCCACTGGGTAAAACTGGTTGAATCCACGTTGTTGCCATGTCATTTCCATAGTGTCTGTAAAGTCATTGCTGTTCACACCCACTCCACTGGGTAAAACTGGTTGAATCCACGTTGTTGCCATGTCATTTCCACAACAACAATTCAATGTGATGACTTTGAATCAACGTGAAAAACTGGATTTGCAAAAAGTCATCAATGTAAGGGAATTTTGTGGGGGGGGGGGGGTTTCACCCAAGTTTGAAACTAAATCCGAGGACAGGGTGACATTTTTTTGTTGAATTCACGTTGAAATCACGTTAGTTGACAACTCAACCAAATGTAAATCAAAACTAGACGTTGAACTGGTGTCTGTGCCCAGTCATATTTGTGGTTCTGGTGAGTTCCCGACAGAGTAGACCATGACATCTTGACAGGAGAAGCAGCACGTGTGAAAGTACCTCTCATTCTCCCAGTGAGCAGCTGTCCCCCAGTACCACATGCTGTCTGGCTGCTACTGGGGATTCAACAATAGCTCAGTCCTACTGCCCCAGAGACCACAGCCGAGCAGAGTAGAGCACAGATAAGCAGAGAGAGACTATGTTGGGATAGGATCTAGTCTGTTACAAGATTAGAGGCCCAGAGTAGAGCAGAACAGAGTAGAACAGATTAGAGAAGAGAAGAGCAGAGTAGAATACAGGGAAGAGAACAGAGCAGGTTAGAGGACTCCAACTGCCGTTTGGTTGACAACACAACCCAGGTTATAAAGATATAACCAGTCATAGAACATATAAACCGTCATATTATTTAACAGATGTTTTATTTGAAGGTACACCCTCTTCTTGTTGGGATTCTGGTTGTTATAGCAGGTGAGTTATAACCCTTTGGCATGCTTTACCTTCACCTTTTGACCTATACCAGTTTTGCTGATGTGTGTTTGATTGCAGTGTTTATTGATCAGAAACACTTTTGAAATGAATCACTTGTTATTCAACCCAAACTGGATAAACATGTCAATGTTCTAGAGTCAGTTTTGAGTCGGTCTTACGTTAAACCAGAGAGGACATGATTGACAGGTACAAGTGCAATGTCCCTCCTTCCATCTAGAGCTGTGTGTAAATCTCAGCGTGTCTGCTTTTGCAACCAGAATGCAGAGCAGGTTTTGAAGGGAGTTACGACGTTACTTAAATGTATACAATTGTGTAGATATATATGGTATGGCACGGATCTCTATAGGATCATTTTCAATGGTAGAAGAGGATGTAGCCAGTTAGTGATAATGAGGTATATAATGTGTGATAATGAGGTATATGATGTGTGATAATGAGGTATTTGATGTGTGATAATGAGGTATATTCTGTGGGATAATGAGGTATATGATATGTGATAATGAGGTATATTATGTGGGATAATGATATCTATAATGTGGGGATAATGAGGTATATGATGTGCTATAATGTGGGATAATGAGGTATATAATGTGTGATAATGAGGTATATGATGTGTGATAATGAGGTATACGATGTGTGATAATGAGGTATATGATGTGTGATACCGAGTCATATAATGTGTGATAATGAGGTATATCATGTGGAGATAATGAGGTATATAATGTGGGATAATGAGGTATATAATGTGTGATAATGAGGTATATGATGTGGGATAATGAGGTATATGATGTGGGATAATGAGGTATATAATGTGTGATAATGAGGTATATGATGTGGGATAATGAGGTATATGATGTGGGATAATGAGGTATATAATGTGGGGATAATAAGGTATATGATGTGCTATAAATGTGGGATAATGAGGTATATAATGTGGGGATAATGAGGTATATGACGTGTGATAGTGAGGTATATGACGTGTGATAGTGAGGTATATGATGTGTGATAATGAGGTATATGATGTGTGATAATGAGGTATATGATGTGTGATACAGAGTCATATAATGTGTGATAATGAGGTATATAATGTGGGGATAATGAAGTATATGATGTGGGATAATGAGGTAAATGATGTGGGATAATGAGAAATATAATGTGGGGATAATGGGGTATATGATGTTGGATAATGAGGTATATAATGTGGGATAATGAAGTATATAATGTGTAATAATGAGGTATATGATGTGGGATAATGAGGGATAATGAGGTATATGATGTGGGATAATGAAGTATATGATGTGGGATAATGGGGTATATAATGTGGGATAATGAAGTATATAATGTGTAATAATGAGGTATATGATGCACTATACTGAGGGATAATGAGGTATATGATGTGGGATAATGGGGTATATACTGTGGGATAATGGGGTATTTAATGTGGGATAATGAAGTATATAATGTGTAATAATGAGGTATATGATGTGCTGTAATGAGGGATAAT
>NW_027004117.1:15000-52500 GCF_036934945.1 Oncorhynchus masou masou
ACTCAGATATGGGAGGTTGTGTTGTACTCAGATATGGGAGGTTGTGTTGTACTCAGATATGGGAGGTTGTGTTGTACTCAGATATGGGAGGTTGTGTTGTACTCAGATATGGGAGGTTGTGTTGTACTCAGATATGGGAGGTTGTGTTGTACTCAGATATGGGAGGTTGTGTTGTACTCAGATATGGGAGGTTGTGTTGTACTCAGATATGGGAGGTTGTGTTGTACTCAGATATGGGAGGTTGTGTTGTACTCAGATATGGGAGGTTGTGTTGTATTTAGATATGTGTTGTACTCAGATATGGGAGGTTGTGTTGTACTCAGATATGGGAGGTTGTGTTGTACTCAGATAGATATGTTGTACTCAGATATGGGAGGTTGTGTTGTACTCAGATATGGGAGGTTGTGTTGTACTCAGATATGGGAGGTTGTGTTGTACTCAGATATGGGAGGTTGTGTTGTACTCAGATATGGGAGGTTGTGTTGTACTCAGATATGGGAGGTTGTGTTGTACTCAGATATGGGAGGTTGTGTTGTACTCAGATATGGGAGGTTGTGTTGTACTCAGATATACTCAGATATGGGAGGTTGTGTTGTACTCAGATATGGGAGGTTGTGTTGTACTCAGATATGGGAGGTTGTGTTGTACTCAGATATGGGAGGTTGTGTTGTACTCAGATATGGGAGGTTGTGTTGTACTCAGATATGGGAGGTTGTGTTGTACTCAGATATGGAGGTTGTGTTGTACTCAGATATGGGAGGTTGTGTTGTACTCAGATATGGGAGGTTGTGTTGTACTCAGATATGGGAGGTTGTGTTGTACTCAGATATGGGAGGTTGTGTTGTACTCAGATATGGGAGGACGTGAATCTGAAGTGGAACCCTGATGATTATAGTGGAATTAAGAAGATCAGAATTCCTTCTACAGACATCTGGCGTCCCGACCTCGTGCTCTATAACAAGTAAGAACCAGTCCATCTTTTACTTTGACCGATGTACAGTATTCATTGACTTGCTGAGGCCTATGAGATAAGACCTCTTCAGAAGCTAGTCTATTCCTGAAGGGCAGCTAGTGATAGAGACCAAAGGGGATTACATTGAAATGTTTTCTTTATTTAAACTTTATTTAACTGGGCAAGTCCGTTAAGAACAAATTCTTATTTACAACGACGGCCTAAGCCGGCCAAACCCTAACACGGACGACGCTGGGCCCATTGTGCGCCGCCCTATGGGACTCCCAATCAAGGTCGGTTGTGATACAGCCTGGAATCGAACCAGGATGTCTGTAGTGACGCCTCTAACACTGATATGCAGTGCCTTAGACAGCTGCGGCTTTAACCCCAAACAGCAAGCAATGCAGATGTAGAAGCACGGTGGCTAGGAAAAACTCCCTAGAAAGGCAGGAACCTAGAAAGAAACCTAGAGAGGCACCAGGCTCTGAGGGGTGGCTAGTCCTCTTCTGGCTGTGCCGGGTGGAGATTATAACAGAACATGGCCAAGATGTTCAAACGTTCCTAGATGACCAGCAGGGTCAAGGTCACAGTGGTTGTCGAGGGTGAAACAGGTCAGCACCTCAGGAGTAAATGTCAGTTGGCTTTAAATAGCCGAACATTCAGAGTTAGAGACAGCAGGTGCGGTAGAGAGAGACAGTCATAGGTGAAATATTATAGTTAGTGGTTTTATCATTTGATTATGCTATGTTTAGAAAGCATATAAGTCATTTCAAGCCTTATTCATACAGTTTTGTTGAATAGGAAATACATCATATAATATATTTCATATTTATATCAAATTTGTTTCATATTTGTACTGTGTACTTATGTCCTCCAAAGGGACGACACCTCAGCAATGTACAACTATTTTTACCAGAAAGGTGAGATGTTAGCCTTTGCGTATGCAACATTACTAGTTATTGTTTATGGCCCTCTCATGAAATAATATATTTTGGGAATTACGTGGATTAAATTTTTGATGACATTTAGTTACATTTAACTGGTTGTCTTTAATCTACCTCAACTTTTGTCTATCACCCATGAAACAACATGTTTGGCATAATTGAGTTGTTTTCAGCATTCCCTGATGATCTAATCAGGCTAACACAATTCCCCATGGGAATCTGTTGATTCTGATGCTAATGTGTGTAATAACAAAATTACGTACTTACCTAATTTGTTTGATATTAATAGTAAACGATTATATATTTAACTAAGAGTAAGACTGGCCTGCTAAAGCTGAGTTTTCATGGTGTCCACTCTAGCGTCCTGTAGCTAGTCTTGGCACTGAGGACATGGGTTATACTAGAGGGTGGTACATCTGTCCTGACACATTATATTCTATGATCAGTGGGGCACTGAGGACATGGGTTATACTAGAAGGTGATACATCTGTCCTGACACATTATATTCTATGATCAGTGGGGCACTGAGGACATGGGTTATACTAGAGGGTGATACATCTGTCCTGACACATTATATTCTATGATCAGTGGTGCACTGAGGACATGGGTGATACTAGAGGGTGATACATCTGTCCTGACACATTATATTCTATGATCAGTGGGGCACTGAGGACATGGGTGATACTAGAGGGTGATACATCTGTCCTGACACATTATATTCTATGATCAGTGGGGCACTGAGAACATGGGTTATACTAGAGGGTGATACATCTGTCCTGACACATATTCTATGATCAGTGGGGCACTGAGGACATGGGTGATACTAGAGGGTGATACATCTGTCCTGACACATTATATTATATGATCAGTGGTGCACTGAGGACATGGGTTATACTAGAGGGTGATACATCTGTCCTGACACATTATATTATATGATCAGTGGTGCACTGAGGACATGGGTGATACTAGAGGGTGATACATCTGTCCTGACACATTATATTCTATGATCAGTGGGGCACTGAGGAAGATGTATTCCATGGACAGGATGTGGGGTGGTTTTAACTGAGATAGAGATCGCCTGGAGGAACAGAACAAAGGCCTCAGTATTTCTGATTATCCTGGCATCTGGGACACTGCAGATGACCAGAGGATGAACCCAAAGTGGCTTATGGTGCCCCCAATCTATATGGGAGGGGTGGAACAAAGTATTCTGGATAGTAGCTATATAAACTGTGCATTGTCTGTAAAGGGAAGGCTCTCAGTCCAATGTTCAAGACTGTTGGGCTGACAATTTCATTATTGCAATAATTAATAATCAATATTAAATAAAAATGATTGTTTGAAGAAATGACCAAGTCTCTCTCAGTACTGAATTTCCACGTCATTTGTCAATTTATCCCTGCAGTGCAGATGGAGACTTTGGTTAGCTTAGCAGGCTAACGCAAGAGCCCATAGGAATCCATTGACTCCGATGCTAACGAGTCAATCCTCTCCACTTCCTGCAATGCAGATGGAGACTTTGGTTAGCTTAGCAGGCTAACGCAAGAGCCCATAGGATTCCATTGACTCCGATGCTAACGAGTCAATCCTCTCCACTTCCTGCAGTGCAGATGGAGACTTTAGTTAGCTTAGCAGGCTGACGCAAGAGCCCATAGGAATCCATTGACTCCGATGCTAACGAGTCAATCCTCTCCACTTCCTGCAGTGCAGATGGAGACTTTGGTTAGCTTAGCAGGCTGACGCAAGAGCCCATAGGATTCCATTGACTCCGATGCTAACGAGTTAATCCTCTCCACTTCCTGCAGTGCAGATGGAGACTTTGGTTAGCTTAGCAGGCTAACACAAGAGCCCATAGGAATCCATTGACTCCGATGCTAACGAGTCAATCCTCTCCACTTCCTGCAGTGCAGATGGAGACTTTGCAATCGTCCATGAGACCAAGGTGCTGCTGGAGCACACAGGTCTGATCACCTGGAACCCTCCGGCCATCTTTAAGAGCTACTGTGAGATCATTGTGCTTCACTTCCCCTTCGACCTGCAGAACTGCAGTATGAAGCTGGGGACATGGACCTACGACGGCAACCTGGTAGTGGTCAACCCGGTAAGAAGTTTGAAAAGCACAAATATCCAAAAAGCACATCTGAAAATGTTCCAAGAATCCCATGAAAATGAGTATAAATAGTAACAATCCCATTAAAAGGAGTAGAAATAAAAGCAATCCCATGAAAAGGAGTAGAAATAGTAACAATCCCTTGAAAAAGAGTAGAAATAGAAGCAATCCCATGAAAAGGAGTAGAAATATTAACAATCCCATTGAAAAGGAGTAGAAATAAATGCAATTCATGAAAATGAGTAGACATATTAACAATCCCATGAAAAGGAGTAGAAATAGTAACAATCCCATGAAAAAGAGTAGAAATATTAACAATCCCATGAAAAGGAGTAGAAATAAATCCCATGAAAAAGTAAAAATAGAAGCCCATGAAAAGGAGTAGAAATAGAAGCAATCCCATGAAAAGGAGTAGAAATATTAACAATCCCATGAAAAGGAGTAGAAATATTAACAATCCCATGAAAAGGAGTAGAAATAGAAGCAATCCCATGAAAAGGAGTAGAAATAGTAACAATCCCATGAAAAGGAGTAAAAATAGAAGCAATCCCATGAAAAGGAGTAGAAATAGAAGCAATCCCATGAAAAGGAGTAGAAATAGTAACAATCCCATGAAAAAGGAGTAATAGAAAAATAGAAGCAATCCCATGAAAAGGAGTAGAAATAGAACAATCCCATGAAAAGAGTAGAAATAGTAACAATCCCATGAAAAAGGAGTAGAAATAGTAACAATCCCATGAAAAAGAGTAGAAATAGTAACAATCCCATGAAAAATAGAAATAGTAACAATCCCATGAAAAGGAGTAGAAATAGTAACAATCCCATGAAAAGGATAGAAATAGAAGCAATCCCATGAAAAGGAGTAGAAATAGAAGCAATCCCATGAAAAGGAGTAGAAATAGTAACAATCCCATGAAAAGGAGTAGAAATAGAAGCAATCCATGAAAAGGAGTAGAAATAGAAGCAATCCCATGAAAAAGTAGAAATAGTAACAATCCCATGAAAAAATAGAAGCAATCCCATGAAAAGGAGTAGAAATAGAAGCAATCCCATGAAAAAGAGTAGAAATAGTAACAATCCCATGAAAAAGAGTAGAAATAGTAACAATCCCATGAAAAAGAGTAGAAATAGTAACAATCCCATGAAAAAGAGTAGAAATAGTAACAACGCCATGTAAAGGAATAGAAATAGCCGCACCCTGTTGTATGCTCCCACATAGTTTAAACCAGCCTTTCCAACATAATGTGTATTTGTGTATATTGGAGGGGATGGGAAAAAAATAATTGTCATCCCATATGAACTAATAAAGTATATCTTATCTTAATTTAACCAGTAAACTATTGACCCTAGCCCTGTACCCGCCCCCTGTCCCCCCTCTAGGACAACGACCGTCCTGACCTGAGTAACTTCATGGAGAGTGGTGAGTGGGTGATGCAGGACTATAGGAGCTGGAAGCACTGGGTGTACTATGCCTGCTGCCCTGACACACCCTACCTGGATATCACCTACCACTTCCTGATGCTGAGGCTGCCTCTCTACTTCATCGTCAACGTCATCATCCCCTGCATGCTGTTCTCCTTCCTGACTGGACTGGTCTTCTACCTCCCCACTGACTCTGGTAGGCCTGCTGTTCTCCTTCCTGACTGGACTGGTCTTTTCCTGACTGGAGGCCTGCTGTTCTCTTCCTGACTAGACTGGTCTTCTACCTCCCCACTGACTCTGGTAGGCCTGCTGTTCTCCTTCCTGACTAGACTGGTCTTCTACCTCCCCCCCACTGACTCTGGTAGGCCTGCTGTTCTCCTTCCTGACTGGACTGGTCTTCTACCTCCCCACTGACTCTGGTAGGCCTGCTGTTCTCCTTCCTGACTGGACTGGTCTTCTACCTCCCCACTGACTCTGGTAGGCCTGCTGTTCTCCTTCCTGACTAGACTGGTCTTCTACCTCCCCACTGACTCTGGTAGGCCTGCTGTTCTCCTTCCTGACTAGACTGGTCTTCTACACCCTGACTGACTCTGGTAGGCCTGCTGTTCTCCTTCCTGACTGGACTGGTCTTCTACCTCCCCACTGACTCTGGAGGCCTGCTGTTCTCCTTCCTGACTAGACTGAAAATTCAAATTCACAAATTTCCCCACATTTACATATAATGGAAATGTGTCTTTTCTTGGCTGACTCACGTAGTGTACAATACATTTAAAACAACAATCCCCACAAGCCGTGGACCAATTGCTCTTGGGTCTGTCGAACGCTTTCACAAAGGCAGTAACAGTTTCTCATTAAATAGTCCTGAGAGTGTTACCAGCTGTTTGAATTGATCAAATATGTCAGTGGTTTTAGAGTAGTATTGCTGCAGTGTATTGTTGTGTTTGACTCCTCTAACCATGTCTCTGTATGTAAGAAGATGACCCTGTCTATATGTCCTGCTGTCTCCGACTGTGGTCTTGTTGTTGTTGTTGTTGTTGTTGACTCCAGTGTCTCTGTTCCATACAGGTGAGAAGATGACCCTGTCTATATGTCCTGCTGTCTCCGACTGTGGTCTTGTTGTTGTTAATATTGATGATGTTGTTGTTGTTGTTGTTGTTGACTCCAGTTTCTCTGTTCCATACAGGTGAGAAGATGACCCTGTCTATCTGTCCTGCTGTCTTCGACTGTGGTCTTTTTGTTGTTGTTAATGTTGATGTTGTTGTTGATGTTGTTGTTGTTTTTGATGATGTTGTTGATGTTGATGTTGTTGTTGTTGACTCCTGTGTCTCTGCTCCATACAGGTGAGAAGATGACCCTGTCTATCTGTCCTGCTCTCTCCAACTGTGGTCTTGTTGTTGTTGTTGACACCAGTGTCTCTGTTCCATACAGGTGAGAAGATGACCCTGTCTATCTCTGTCCTGCTGTCTCTCACTGTGTTTCTGCTGGTCATCGTGGAGCTCATCCCCTCCACCTCCAGTGCGGTGCCTCTCATTGGGAAGTACATGCTCTTCACCATGGTCTTCGTCATAGCCTCCATCGTCATCACCGTCATCGTCATCAACACACACCACCGCTCTCCCAGTACACACACAATGCCCCAGTGGGTCCGCAAGGTAGGTCAACCGACCGACCGACCGACCGATCGATCAATAAATCCATCAGTCAGTCAGTCAATCAGTCAGTCAATAAATAAATCAGTCAATCAATAAGTCAGTCAATCAAACAGTCAGTCAGTCAGTCAGTCAATCAATCAATCAGTCAATCAGTCAGTCAGTCAGTCAGTCAATCAATCAGTCAATCAATCAATCAGTCAGCCAGTCAGTCAGTCAGTCAGTCAATCAATCAGTCAATCAATCAGTCAATCAGTCAGTTAATCAGTCAGTCAGTCAATCAGTCAATCAGTCAATCAATCAATCAGTCAGTCAGTCAATAAATCAGTCAATCAGTTAATAATCAGTCAGTCAATCAATAAATCAGTCAGTCAGTCAGTCAGATAGTCAGTCAATAATTCAATAAATAAATTAGTCAGTCAGTAAATAAATAAATCAGTCAGTCAGTCAATAAATAAATTAGTCAATCAATAAATCAATCAGCCAGTCAATCAAGATAGGTCAACCAACCGACCGATCGATAAATCAATCAGTCAGTCAATCAGTCAGTCAGTCAGTCGGTCAATAAATCAGTCAATAAGGCAGTCAATCAGTCAGTCAATAAATCAGTCAGTCAATAAATCAGTCAATAAATCAATCAGTCAGTCAGTCAATAAATCAATAAATCAACAAATCAATCAGTCAGTCAATCAAGGTAGGTCAACCAACCGACCGACCGACCGATCTATCGATCAATAAATCAATCAGTCAGTCAGTCAGTGAATAAGTTAGTCAGTCAATCAGTCAGTCAATCAATCAGTCAATAAATCAGTCAGTCAGTCAGTCAATAAGTTAGTCAGTCAATCAGTCAGTCAGTCGGTCAATAAATCAGTCAATCAGTCAATCAATTAATCAGTCAATAAATCAATCAATCAGTCAGTCAATAAATAAATAAATCAGTCAGTCAGTTAATCAATCAGTCAGTCAATCAAGGTAGGTCAACCAACCGACTGACGATAAATCGATCAGATAAATCAATCAGTCAGTCAGTCAGTCAATCAATCAAATCAGTCAGTCAGTCAATCATCATCAGTCAGTCAGTCAATAAATCAATCAGTCAATCAATAAATCAATCAGTCAGTCAATAATTTAGTCAGTCAATCAATCAGTCAATAAATCAATCAGCCAGTCAATCACGTCAATCAGAGTCAATAAATAAATCAATCAGTCAATCAGTCAATCAATCAATAAATAAATAAATCAATCAATCAAGTAGGTAGACTAGGTACAATGGACAAAGTGAATGTCAGCACATCTCATTCCTAATTTAGCGATGTCAGTACAACATCTAGTGGTGTCCTAGTTTTCAGACCCCTTGGTGTGATGGCCGTGACATTGGATTGTCACGCTCCCCCTAAATTCTCTGTGTATTCAGTTGGGCTTTTGGGGTTTTCTCTTGGCTGCACTGCCACCTGGTGGTGCTAATGCAATATGTCATGTATTTTGTCAGGTGTTAGTGACATTCTGCTTTCGGCCATTTAGAACAGTGGTTCCCAACCTTTTTGGATTACTGTTCCACCAACGGAATTCTGCTCTGCCCGGAGTACCCCTGAAGTACCCCCTCTTGTGCATTTGACCAGTAAGCCGGTGGTTTCATGAGTCTTCTCAGGTACCATATGGGGAAAGACCAAGTACCCCCAGGGGTCCTAGTACCTCTGGTTGGCCACCACTGATTTAGAACCCCGCAGCTCTCAGCAGCCTCTCTAGCGGGGCTCTCCTTTGAGAGACAGGAAGTCGTTAAGAACAGTCTGTCTGTCTGTCCTATTTCTGACTTTAGCTGAGTCATTTGAGTAATGGCATGTCAGGTTAGTCAGTTTATTCATTGAGTACTCATGGTTTTATGGTTGATGTACGTGATCTTGATTATCATGAAAAATATGTTAGTCCCCCAATACAGTATTATGTGCTTTACAGTACTTTGTGTTACTCATTACAATGTATTTATAGTCATTCATGTACTATATATAACTTGTGTTACTCAAGACAATGTATCTACAGTAATTAGTGTACTATATATAACTTGTGTTACTCAAGACAATGTATCTACAGTAATTAGTGTACTATATATAACTTGTGTTACTCAAGACAATGTATCTACAGTAATTAGTGTACTATATATAACTTGTGTTACTCAAGACAATGTATCTACAGTAATTAGTGTACTGTATATAACTTGTGTTACTCAAGACACTGTATCTACAGTAATTAGTGTACTGTATATAACTTGTGTTACTCAAGACAATGTATCTACAGTAATTAGTGTACTGTATATAACTTGTGTTACTCAAGACAATGTATCTACAGTAATTAGTGTACTATATATAACTTGTGTTACTCATTACAATGTATTTACCGTAATTGATTTACTGTACATTTCTTTGTGTTACTCATTACAATGTATTTACAGTAATTGATGTACTGTACAGTACTTTGTGTTATTCGTTACAATGTTTTTACAGTAATTGATTTACTTTAGATGACGTCTTGTTACTCATTACAATGTATTTTCCTGTATTTCAGATTTTCATCGACACCATCCCCAATTTCATGTTCTTCTCGACAATGAAGCGTCCATCCAGGGACAGGCAGGAGAAGAGGATCCACCCGGCTGACTTTGACATCTCCGACATCTCGGGCAAGCCTGCCCCTGCCTCTGTCACCTTCCAGTCCCCCATCACCAAGAACCCGGATGTCCGCAGTGCCATCGAGGGGTCAAGTACATCGCAGAGACCATGAAGTCTGATGAAGAGTCCAACAATGTAAGAATAGGATCTCAGAAAGCATTTATGGAACTCATGTCTGTCTGTCTGTCTGTCCGTCCGTCTGTCCGTCTGTCTGTCTGTCTGTCTGTCTGTCTGTCTGTCTGTCTGTCTGTCTGTCCGTCTGTCCGTCTGTCCGTCTGTCCGTCTGTCTGTCTGTCTGTCCGTCCGTCCGTCTGTCTGTCTGTCTGTCTGTCCGTCCGTCTGTCCGTCTGTCTGTCCGTCTGTCTGTCCGTCTGTCTGTCTGTCTGTCTGTCCGTCTGTCCGTCTGTCTGTCCGTCTGTCCGTCTGTCCGTCTGTCCGTCTGTCTGTCTGTCTGTCCGTCTGTCTGTCTGTCTGTCTGTCTGTCTGTCTGTCTTTCTGTCTGTCTGTCTGTCTTTGTATCTGAGTCTGCCTGTCTTTGAGTCTGTCTGTCTTTGTTACTGTGTCTCTCTGTCTGTCTGTCTGTCTGTCTGTCTGTCTGTCTTTGAGTCTGTCTGTCTGTCTTTGTGGTGAGTCTGTCTGTCTGTCTTTGTATCTGAGCCTGTCTGTCTGTCTGTCTGTCTTTGTATCTGAGTCTGTCTGTCTGTCTTTGTGTCTGAGCCTGTTGTCTTTGTATCTGAGTCTGTCTGTCTGTCTGTCTGTCTTTGTATCTGAGTCTGTCTGTCTGTCTGTCTTTGTTTCTGAGTCTGTCTGTCTTTGTGTCTGAGCCTGTTGTCTTTGTATCTGAGCCTGTCTGTCTTTGTGTCTGAGCCTGTTGTCTTTGTATCTGAGTCTGTCTGTCTGTCTGTCTTTGTTTCTGAGTCTGTCTGTCTTTGTATCTGAGCCTGTCTGTCTTTGTATCTGAGCCTGTCTGTCTTTGTGTCTGAGTCTGTCTGTCTTTAAGTCTGTCTGTCTTTGTGTCTGAGTCTGTCTTTCTTTGTATCTGAGTCTGTCTGTCTGTCTGTCTGTCTGTCTGTCTGTCTATCTTTTGAGCTTTCATGTTTTAATGTTGTGTGGCTAATACAAAAACGAATTGTCTTGAAAATGGTAATGACTCAACTCTCTCTCTATTCTCTCCTCTCCTCACATCACCTCCCTCTCTCTCTCTCTATTCTCTCCTCTCCTCACATCACCTCTCTCTCTCTCTATTCTCTCCATTCTCTCCTCACATCACCTCTCTCTCTCTCTCTCTCTCTCCTCACCCCCTCTCTCTCTCTCTCTCTCTCTATTCTCTCCTCTCCTCACATCACCTCTCTCTCTCTCTATTCTCTCCTCACATCACCTCTCTCTCGCCCTCTCTCTCCTCACCCCCCCTCTCCCTCTCTCTATTCTCTCCTCTCCTCACATCACCTCTCTCTCTCTATTCTCTCCTCTCCTCACATCACCCCTCTCTCTCTCTCTCTCTCTCTCTCTCTCTCTCTCCTCCCCTCGCTCTCTCTCTCCTCACCCCCTCTCTCTCTCTCTCTCTCTATTCTCTCCTCACATCACATCTCTCTCTCTCTCTCCTCACCCCCGCTCCCTCTCTCTCTCTCCCTCTCTCTCTCTCCTCACCCCCCTCTCTCTCTCTCTCTCTCTCCCTCTCTCTCTCTCCTCACCCCCTCTCTCTCTCTCTCTCTCTCTCTCTCTCCTCTCTCTTCCTCTTTACCTTTCACCCCCCTCCTCTCTCTTCCCTCCTCTCTCTCCTCACCTTTCACCCCCTCCTCTCTCTCCTCACCTTTCACCCCCTCCTCTCTCTTCCCTCCTCTCTCTCCTCACCTTTCACCCCTCCTCTCTCTTCCCTCCTCTCTCTCCTCACCTTTCACCCCCTCCTCTCTCTTCCCTCCTCTCTCTCCTCACCTTTCACCCCCTCCTCTCTCTCCTCACCTTTCACCCCCTCCCTCTCTCTTCCCTCCTCTCTCTCCTCACCTTTCACCCCCTCCTCTCTCTTCCCTCCTCTCTCTCTCTCCTCACCTTTCACCCCCTCCTCTCTCTTCCTCTCTCTCTCCTCACCTTTCACCCCTCCCTCCTCTTCCCTCCTCTCTCTTCCCTCCTCTCTCTCCTCACCTTTCACCCCCCTCCTCTCTCTTCCCTCCTCTCTCTCTCCTCACCTTTCACCCCTCCCCTCTCTTCCCTCCTCTCTCTTCCCTCCTCTCTCTCCTCACCTTTCACCCCCTCTCTCTCTTCCCTCCTCTCTGTCCTCACCTTTCACCCCCTCCTCTCTCTTCCTCCTCTCTGTCCTCACCTTTCACCCCCTCCTCTCTCTTCCCTCCTCTCTCTTCCCTCCTCTCTGTCCTCACCTTTCACCCCCTCCTCTCTCTTCCCTCCTCTCTCTCCTCACCTTTCACCCCCTCCTCTCTCTTCCCTCCTCTCTGTCCTCACCTTTCACCCCTCCTCTCTCTTCCCTCCTCTCTCTCCTCACCTTTCACCCCCTCCCTCTCTCTCCCTCTCTCTCCTCACCTTTCACCCCCTCCCTCTCTCTTCCCTCCTCTCTCTCCTCACCTTTCACCCCCTCTCTCTCTTCCTCCTCTCTCTCCTCACCTTTCACCCCCTCCCTCTCTTCCCTCTCTCTCTCTCTCCTCACCTTTCACCCTCCTCTCTCTTCCCTCTCTCTCTCTCCTCACCTTTCACCCCTCCCCCTCCCTCCTCTCTCTTCTCCTCTCTCTCTCACCTTTCACCCCCTCCTCTCTCTTCCCTCTCTCTCTCCTCACCTTTCACCCCCTCCTCTCTTCCTCCTCTCTCTCCCTCCTCTCTCTCCTCACCTTTCACCCCCTCCTCTCTCTTCCCTCCTCTCTGTCCTCACCTTTCACCCCCTCCTCTCTCTTCCCTCCTCTCTTTCCTCACCTTTCACCCCCTCCTCTCTCTTCCCTCCTCTCTCTCCTCACCTTTCACCCCTCCTCTCTCTTCCCTCCTCTCTCTTCCCTCCTCTCTCTCCTCACCTTTCACCCCCTCCCTCTCTTCCCTCCCTCTCTCCTCACCTTTCACCCCCTCCCTCTCTCTTCCCCCTTCCCTCCTCTCTCCTCACCTTTCACCCCCTCCTCTCTCTTCCCTCCTCTCTGTCCTCACCTTTCACCCCCTCCTCTCTCTTCCCTCCTCTCTGTCCTCACCTTTCACCCCCTCCTCTCTCTTCCCTCCTCTCTCTTCCCTCCTCTCTGTCCTCACCTTTCACCCCCTCCTCTCTCTTCCCTCCTCTCTCAGGCTGCTGAGGAGTGGAAGTTCGTAGCCATGGTCCTTGACCACATCTTGCTGTGTGTGTTCATGGCTGTGTGTATCATCGGGACCATGGGAGTGTTCGCTGGACGCCTCATTGAGCTGAGCATGCAGGGCTAAAGGAGAGGCCTAGCCGGAGTCATCGTGCTCTGGCCACACCCTGGTTCTCCCGCTCGCTCTGACACCTGTCTGCTGTGCCTCTACCCCGACTCATCTGGAAATGACAATCAATCGATTGATTGGATCGTTGATTGATGTAACTGGTCCAGTGAGGTGTGTTGTTATTGTTAGCTTCTTTTCTGCATGGAGATTACAGTGTAAAATATGGACATTCACGGCACTCGGCGTTGAGAAGGTGTCCCCCTGTCAGCTGTATGAGACTTGATGGATTGTGTTTAAGGAACGATGGTTAACCTACCCAACGAGGGGATTCCTTTATTTCTAACCATCCTTCCTCACGTGGCTCGAAGGATGCAGAGTATGTTGGTTTAACAAACTCTGCATAATGGCTCTGATTGGGAGCACTCTGGCACTCTTATGGCACTGTGGATGAGGGAGGTCACATTATGGCACTGTGGATGAGGGAGGTCACATTATGGCACTGTGGATGAGGGAGGTCACATTATGGCACTGTGGATGAGGGAGGTCACATTATGGCACTGTGGATGAGGGAGGTCACATTATGGCACTGTGGATGAGGGAGGTCACATTATGGCACTGTGGATGAGGGAGGTCACATTATGGCACTGTGGATGAGGGAGGTCACGTTATGGCACTGTGGATGAGGGAGGTCACATTATGGCACTGTGGATGAGGGAGGTCACATTATGGCACTGTGGATGAGGGAGGTCACATTATGGCACTGTGGATGAGGGAGGTCACGTTATGGCACTGTGGATGAGGGAGGTCACAAGCAGCTGGTAGTGCATCTCGCTGTTGTTGCATGATCATTATTGACGATCAGAAGACCAGTTTGAATGAGTTTCTCAACGTTGATTTAGAAGTGGTCCTGTCTTGTGGATGGGCTGTTGCTTATTCAATAAAGATGACAGTGCAGGGGCTGCTGGGAAACTACATGATGTTCTATCTTGTCCGATGTTAGGGTTTTCTCTCCTCCTTCTGCCAAATGTCATCATGGTTCTATTTTAGATTTGGTTAAATAGATGTGGACAATAAAATCTACTTCCAGATAAGCCTGTCTTTTTGTATTGTGTTTTTTTACATTGACAGGGACGCCATGAACTCTGGTTAGGAAAATATTTGTGCATGTCATTTTCTCCATTAAGAAGATAAACTGTGCGCCTGGGTCCTCTTTCTGTTGAATAAATTATTAAATGACCTTATTTTAACGTATTCTTTTAGATTTTCCAGTAGTCAACACGTATCTGTTCTGTTCTCCTCTCATCGGTAAACGTCTTTATACACAGAACCAACGGTTCAAACTTGGACAAGATGCACATCTGGAAATATTGCATCACCGCAAAGGCCCCGGATTGGAGAGAGAAGCATTAAATTCTCCCAGTCGGTTTTACGAAAACAGTCTTTCGAGCGACATGACAAACACGACGCTCGAAGATTTGGACAGAAACGTAAGTTATAGAGGGATGGCAGATTGATAAAACATCAAATTGCACTTTTGATTGTATGCATGTAATTTAAAAGTTCCGGGTACAATGTGGAAATCCCGATGAAGCGGAAATCCTGAGCCAAAGTTGTGTTTACGGCGAAGGAGTGGCTCACACTGTCTCCAGAAGTAAGTCGATGTTTATGTTATGTTGAACTTGAGTACGAGATCGATTTTTCAAAGTTTTGGGATTCTCAATTATAATTACGCAAATAACTGAATTTCAAAACATGTTTGCAATGGATGGGATGGCAGCAGCAACACCTTGAGTGGTCACATCTGTTGGGACACCCTTGCTTATAAAACATTTTTTGAGGACAAATGGAAACATGGTAGCGTTATGTTATGATATCTCTGTTTTTATTTTTGTATTCAATTTGTCTTGAGTTGTAATCAGATGACATCATGCGTTATTCTCTGCTTGGTGGTTATGAAGTCTGCGTTGGCATGGATACTTGCACGATGAGAAGAAAAACAAGCCTAATCTGAGTTTTAAAGTCATTGAGTTATTGCTATACAGTAGCTTTCATTATGTAACCTGTGCTCGTGGATTTTGTGCAGCTCACACAGTCAGTCAGTATACCTCGTGTACACACACTACCGTAGAGTGCAGTAAACCAATATCTGTTTAAACTGTACCAAACCATGCAGCGTTTGGCTTTACGATTCCCATCACAGACAGCTTTATGACTTTTTATGGAGTCACTCGTCACTGTAGCCAAGGAATGTAGACTTTCCCACAGCTCTGAAATGTCATCTGAGCCATAGTGGACATTGACTCATTGACACGCAGACATACGTAGTACGAACAAACGGCGTGGACGTTGACTCATTGACACGCAGACATACGTAGTACAAACAAACGGCGTGGACATTGACTCATTGACACGCAGACATACGTAGTACAAACAAACGGCGTGGACATTGACTCATTGACACGCTGACATACGTAGTACAAACAAACGGCGTGGACATTGACTCATTGACACGCTGACATACGTAGTACAAACAAACGGCGTGGACATTGACACATTGACACGCTGACATACGTAGTACAAACAAACGGCGTGGACATTGACTCATTGACACGCTGACATACGTAGTACAAACAAACGGCGTGGACATTGACTCATTGACACGCTGACATACGTAGTACAAACAAACGGCCCACTATTCCCAATATAGTGCACAAACCTTTTTTCTTTTTCAATATTTTTTTTAAAATATATATTTTCTTTAATTTGACCCCTTTTTCTCCCGATTTCATTGTATCCAATTGGTAGTTACAGTCTTGTCTCATAGCTGCAACTCCCATACAGACTTGGGAAAGGTGAAGGCCGAGAGTTGTGCGTCCTCTGAAACACAACCCAGCCAAGCCGCACTGCTTCCTGACTGGCGACTGTGTCAGCGTGCACTACGCCCGGCCCCCCCACAGTAGTCGCTAGTGCGCGATGGGACAAGGACATCCCTGCCGGCCAAACCCTCCCAGACGACGCGAGTGGACTACCTTTCACCAGGCCCACCTTCCACCAGGCCCATAGTACACTACCTTCCACCAGGCCCATAGTACACTACCTTCCACCAGGCCCATAGTACACTACCTTCCACCAGGCCCACCTTCCACCAGGCCCATAGTACACTACCTTCCACCAGGCCCATAGTACACTACCTTTCACCAGGCCCACCTTCCACCAGGCCCATAGTACACTACCTTCCACCAGGCCCATAGTACACTACCTTCCACCAGGCCCATAGTACACTACCTTCCACCAGGCCCATAGTACACTACCTTCCACCAGGCCCATAGTACACTACCTTCCACCAGGCCCATAGTACACTACCTTCCACCAGGCCCATAGTACACTACCTTCCACCAGGCCCATAGGCCACTACCTTTCACCAGGCCCATAGTGGACTACCTTTCACCAGGCCCATAGTACACTACCTTTCACCAGGCCCATAGTACACTACCTTTCACCAGGCCCATAGGCCACTACCTTCCACCAGGCCCATAGTGGACTACCTTCCACCAGGCCCATAGTGGACTACCTTCCACCAGGCCCATAGTACACTACCTTTCACCAGGCCCATAGTGGACTACCTTTCACCAGGCCCATAGTGGACTCCCTTTCACCAGGCCCATAGTGGACTCCCTTTCACCAGGCCCATAGTGGACTCCCTTTCACCAGGCCCATAGTGGACTCCCTTTCACCAGGCCCATAGTGGACTACCTTTCACCAGGCCCATAGTGGACTACCTTTCACCAGGCCCATAGTGGACTACCTTTCACCAGGCCCATAGTGGACTACCTTTCACCAGGCCCATAGTGGACTACCTTTCACCAGGCCCATAGTGGACTACCTTCCACCAGGCCCATAGTGGACTACCTTCCACCAGGCCCATAGTGGACTACCTTCCACCAGGCCCATAGTACACTACCTTCCACCAGGCCCATAGTACACTACCTTCCACCAGGCCCATAGTACACTACCTTTCACCAGGCCCATAGTGGACTACCTTTCACCAGGCCCATAGTACACTACCTTCCACCAGGCCCATTTTACACTACCTTCCACCAGGCCCATTGTGGACTACCTTTCACCAGGCCCATAGTACACTACCTTTCACCAGGCCCATAGTACACTACCTTCCACCAGGCCCATAGTGGACAACCTTTCACCAGGCCCATAGTACACTACCTTTCACCAGGCCCATAGTACACTACCTTTCACCAGGCCCATAGTACACTACCTTCCACCAGGCCCATAGTACACTACCTTTCACCAGGTCCACCTTCCACCAGGCCCATAGTGGACTACCTTCCACCAGGCCCATAGTACACTACCTTTCACCAGGCCCATAGTACACTACCTTTCACCAGGCCCATAGTACACAACCTTTCACCAGGCCCATAGTGGACTACCTTTCACCAGGCCCATAGTACACTACCCTCCACCAGGCCCATAGTACACTACCTTTCACCAGGCCCATAGTACACTACCTTTCAACAGGCCCACCTTCCACCAGGCCCATAGTACACTACCTTTCACCAGGCCCATAGTACACTACCTTTCAACAGGCCCACCTTCCACCAGGCCCATAGTACACTACCTTTCACCAGGCCCATAGTGGACTACCTTTCACCAGGCCCATAGTGGACTACCTTCCACCAGGCCCATAGTACACTACCTTTCACCAGGCCCATAGTACACTACCTTCCACCAGGCCCATAGTACACTACCTTTCACCAGGCCCATAGTATACTACCTTTCACCAGGCCCATAGTACACTACCTTTCACCAGGCCCATAGTGGACTACCTTTCACCAGGCCCATAGTGGACTACCTTTCACCAGGCCCATAGTACACTACCTTTCACCAGGCCCATAGTACACTACCTTTCACCAGGCCCATAATGGACTACCTTTGATCAGAGCACTATGTAGTCGAAGTACTATAGTTCAACCTATGGGCCTTTGGCCAAAAGTAGTGCACTATGTAGGGAATATGGTTCCATTTGGGACGGAGACCCATACTGCTCGTTCTCCTGGTTACTGTCGTTATGGTGTTTCATGGAAAGGGACTAGGAAAGGTGCTCCATTATCAGTCAATACACATGCACGTACAGTAAACTCACTCACTCACTCCAATCATTCAAACCTGGAATCCTAAACAAACTTTGTTGAACTGTGGTTTTAGTATTAACATTCCACAGTGGTAAACTGGAAAACATTGACCAGGCCTTGTGTTCTCTCGTTGCCTGGGAACCTGCTTCAGAGTGATGTGTTCCCTAGAGGCCGTCCCTGGTCTGTTACAGTACTGAACCTGCTTCAGAGTGATGTGTTCCCTAGAGGCCGTCCCTGGTCTGTTACAGTACTGAACCTGCTTCATAGTGATGTGTTCCCTAGAGGCTGTCCCTGGTCTGTTACAGTACTGAACCTGCTTCAGAGTGATGTGTTCCCTAGAGGCCGTCCCTGGTCTGTTACAGTACTGAACCTGCTTCATAGTGATGTGTTCCCTAGAGGCTGTCCCTGGTCTGTTACAGTACTGAACCTGCTTCAGAGTGATGTGTTCCCTAGAGGCTGTCCCTGGTCTGTTACAGTACTGAACCTGCTTCAGAGTGATGTGTTCCCTAGAGGCCGTCCCTGGTCTGTTACAGTACTGAACCTGCTTCAGAGTGATGTGTTCCCTAGAGGCCGTCCCTGGTCTGTTACAGTACTGAACCTGCTTCAGTGATGTGTTCCCTAGAGGCCGTCCCTGGTCTGTTACAGTACTGAACCTGCTTCAGAGTGATGTGTTCCTCGAGGCCGTCCCTGGTCTGTTACAGTACTGAACCTGCTTCAGAGTGATGTGTTCCCTAGAGGCCGTCCCTGGTCTGTTACAGTACTGAACCTGCTTCAGAGTGATGTGTTCCCTAGAGGCCGTCCCTGGTCTGTTACAGTACTGAACCTGCTTCAGAGTGATGTGTTCCCTAGAGGCTGTCCCTGGTCTGTTAGTACTGAACCTGCTTCAGAGTGATGTGTTCCCTAGAGGCTGTCCCTGGTCTGTTACAGTACTGAACCTGCTTCAGAGTGATGTGTTCCCTAGAGGCTGTCCCTGGTCTGTTGCAGTACTGAACCTGCTTCATAGTGATGTGTTCCCTGGTCTGTTACAGTACTGAACCTGCTTCAGAGTGATGTGTTCCCTGGTCTGTTACAGTACTGAACGTGCTTCAGAGTGATGTGTTCCCTAGAGGCCGTCCCTGGTCTGTTACAGTACTGAACCTGCTTCAGAGTGATGTGTTCCCTAGAGGCTGTCCCTGGTCTGTTACAGTACTGAACCTGCTTCAGAGTGATGTGTTCCTGGTCTGTTACAGTACTGAACCTGCTTCAGAGTGATGTGTTCCCTGGTCTGTTACAGTACTGACCCTGCTTCAGAGTGATGTGTTCCCTAGAGGCCGTCCCTGGTCTGTTACAGTACTGAACCTGCTTCAGAGTGATGTGTTCCCTAGAGGCCGTCCCTGGTCTGTTACAGTACTGAACCTGCTTCAGAGTGATGTGTTCCCTAGAGGCCGTCCCTGGTCTGTTACAGTACTGAACCTGCTTCAGAGTGATGTGTTCCCTGGTCTGTTACAGTACTGACCCTGCTTCAGAGTGATGTGTTCCCTAGAGGCCGTCCCTGGTCTGTTACAGTACTGATCCTTGTTTGGAGTTAAGTCTTCCTGGCCTGTTACAGTGCTCCCATTCCTCATACCAGGAGGTAAGCAGACAAACTGGTCTGAGCATTGTGGATGGACAGCTGGAGGGTAACTGCATGTTTCAGAGATCTACTGTAAATGGCAAGATGTTTGTCTCCAGAGCTATAACACAGAGTTTTAAAATGTATTCATGTAATCTCTGGCTATGAGAGCGAGCCTCTCGTCCTGCAATAGACAGGTCTGCAGAGAAGAGAGGAAGCTTCCTTCACTTCCTGTGTAACCAACCCACGTGACCAACTCAGCTCAAGCACATGGCGGCGAGGGTGTTTGTGGGCGATATTCGTATTCACTTCAGCTTCCTGATAGTATGAACAAGGAGGCAGTAACATTAATACTCACAAGGCATACTTGTACACTGAGCATACAAAACATTAAGAACGTGACAGATTGACCAAGTGAATCCAAGCTATGATCCCTTATTGATGTCACTAGTTAAATCCACTTCAATCAGTGTAGATGAAGGGGAGGAAGGGTTAAACAAGGATGTTTTTAAAGCCCTGAGACAGTTGAGACATGGACTGTGTACCATTCAGAGGGTGAATGGCCAAGGTAGAAGATGTGTCTTTGAACAGGGTATGCTAGGAGGTGCCAGGTGATACCAGTTTGTGTCAAGAACTGCAACGCTGCTGGGGTTTTCACACTCAACAGTTTCCTGTGTGTATAAATAATGGTCCACCACTCAAAGGACACCCAGCCATCTTGACACAACTGTGGGAAGCATTAGAGTCAATATGGTCCAGCATCTCTGTGGAACACTTTCTACACCTTGTAGAGTCCAGGCCCCAACACATTGAGGGGAAAAGTATGTAAGGTGTTCTTAATGTTTGGTAGAGTCAGCATTAGTAAGGTGTTCTTAATGTTTGGTAGAGTCAGCATTAGTAAGGTGTTCTTAATGTTTGGTAGAGTCAGCATTAGTAAGGTGTTCTTAATGTTTGGTAGAGTCAGAATTAGTAAGGTGTTCTTAATGTTTGGTAGAGTCAGTATTAGTAAGGTGTTCTTAATGTTTGGTAGAGTCAGTATTAGTAAGGTGTTCTTAATGTTTGGTAGAGTCAGCATTAGTAAGGTGTTCTTAATGTTTGGTAGAGTCAGTTAGTAAGGTGTTCTTAATGTTTGGTAGAGTCAGCATTAGTAAGGTGTTCTTAATGTTTGGTAGAGTCAGAATTAGTAAGGTGTTCTTAATGTTTGGTAGAGTCAGTATTAGTAAGGTGTTCTTAATGTTTGGTAGAGTCAGCATTAGTAAGGTGTTCTTAATGTTTGGTAGAGTCAGTTAGTAAGGTGTTCTTAATGTTTGGTAGAGTCAGCATTAGTAAGGTGTTCTTAATGTTTGGTAGAGTCAGCATTAGTAAGGTGTTCTTAATGTTTGGTAGAGTCAGTATTAGTAAGGTGTTCTTAATGTTTGGTAGAGTCAGTATTAGTAAGGTGTTCTTAATGTTTGGTAGAGTCAGCATTAGTAAGGTGTTCTTAATGTTTGGTAGAGTCAGCATTAGTAAGGTGTTCTTAATGTTTGGTAGAGTCAGTTAGTAAGGTGTTCTTAATGTTTGGTAGAGTCAGTTAGTAAGGTGTTCTTAATGTTTGGTAGAGTCAGTTAGTAAGGTGTTCTTAATGTTTGGTAGAGTCAGCATTAGTAAGGTGTTCTTAATGTTTGGTAGAGTCAGCATTAGTAAGGTGTTCTTAATGTTTGGTAGAGTCAGCATTAGTAAGGTGTTCTTAATGTTTGGTAGAGTCAGCATTAGTAAGGTGTTCTTAATGTTTGGTAGAGTCAGCATTAGTAAGGTGTTCTTAATGTTTGGTAGAGTCATTGCAGCATACTTGTATAGTACAGACTTTTGTGCATTGTTGGATGGAGAAGTAGATGTAGAGGGTACAGTATCTGGAGATGTAGAGGGTATAGTATCTGGAGATGTAGAGGGTACAGTATCTGGAGATGAAGAGGGTATCATGTATCTGGAGATGAAGAGGGTACAGTATCTGGAGATGAAGAGGGTACGGTATCTGGAGATGTAGAGGGTACGGTATCTGGAGATGTAGAGGGTACGGTATCTGGAGATGAAGAGGGTACGGTATCTGGAGATGAAGAGGGTACGGTATCTGGAGATGAAGAGGGTACGGTATCTGGAGATGAAGAGGGTACGGTATCTGGAGATGAAGAGGGTACGGTATCTGGAGATGAAGAGGGTACGGTATCTGGAGATGAAGAGGGTATAGTATCTGAAGAGGGTGTAGATCTGTGTGTCAAGGAGTTGTTTGGACTGTGACTGTATCTGCAAACTGTATCAAATTGGCATCTGAGTCAAAGCATTAGCCTACACAATGCAAGGGGGGTCACGCGTGTGTGTGACAGAGCGAGCGTGAGCGTGTGTGTAAGGCTGCTGACTGAGTTGAAAGAGAGGAAGTATGACTGAAAGCTGAACACAGGAAGTGGCTCTGACTCTGAGTAAAGCTATTTTAGCAGGAGAGGAGAGCTCTCTCTCTCTTGACAGCAGCTCTCTGAGGAGAGGAGGGTCTTCAATCTGCATCAGAGGACAGACTTCAGTGAGAGAGAGGAGCGAAGAAGCCTGTGATACTCACATGACAGAGTGACTGAGACCACTAGATGAGAGGTGAGGTTTTGACTTTACACTGGAGGAGAGGACAAACTGGAGAGGGGAGAGAGAGAGAAACTGCTGCTCAGCTCAGACTGTGTGACTGTGAGAGAGAGCCTAGATGAGAGGATTTGTAGCTTTCACACCTCTCTCTCTCTCTCTCTCTCTGTGTCTCTCTCTCTCTGTCTTTCTCTCTCTGTCTCTCTCTCTCTGTCTCTGTCAGTTCATGACACAGCAAGTTGAGGAAGTGATATACAGTAACATGGGGTTGGACTGAATGTGGAACTGTGACTTCTCCAATGTGTTAGGAGGGGAACCAAATTAAGGAAGCTACCTATCGCTGTAACTTTGCCCGTTCTCTGGAAGAATCATTTCGAGAGCTACCTAAGAGAGTGAATTTGCAGTCACCTTTTTGGGCACAACTTCCGTGAGTAGATGTAATAATTGTTTAATATATTGTGGTAATCCATTTGATATATTCATACAATATATGATATGTTTCCATAGTCTTCGCTCAGCTCCTGTTCTTTCTCTTCTGACAGTTGAGATTTCTCCTCAGATTTCTCCTCTGTGTTGGTGTTCTGTTTGACAGCTGTTTAATGGAGGAAAAGGGAACCATTGTAGTGTGAATTTAACTTGCGACTTTGTTTCCTGTCTTCCTGGGGAACATTAGTGGCTGCACTTTGCCAGAAATGCTGTTGATGTTGGCAGAACGGTCTTTAAAGGGATAGTTTGGGGTTTTGGCAACGAGGTCCTTTATCTCCTTCCCCAGAGTCAGTTAATGTTTGTAATTCTGTCCTTGAGCTGTTCTTGTCTAATGATGTTCTGTATTATGTGTCATGCTCTGTGTGGACCCCAGGAAGAGTAGCTGCTGCTTTTGCAACAGCTACCGGTCTGCTGTTAACTTGCTCTGTGAGATAGACATGAGTGCCTGGAACCCCCTTCTATGTATAATACTGTATGTTTTCTTCAATTTGTTCTGGACCTGGGAACTGTGAAGTGCAATGACTGGAAGTCAATGGGAACAGCTATCATGGTCGCGGAACTACCTTTACTTTCTTCACACTCGACGCAGAGACGGAAAAATGGTGTCCACGAGTTCCTCCGTCTCTGGGGAAGAAATCCCCAAACTATCCCTGTTTTCAATCGTTAGACCAGTGGTCACCTACCGGTCGATCGCCATCTCCAAGGCATTCCTAGTTGATCTCCCAAGGCATTCCTAGTTGATCTCCAAGCCATTCCTAGTTGATCTCCAAGGCATTCCTAGTTGATCTCCCAAGGCATTTCTAGTTGATCTCCAAGGCATTCCTAGTTGATCTCCAAGGCATTCCTAGTTGATCTCCAAGCCATTCCTAGTTGATCTCCCAAGGCATTCCTAGTTGATCTCCCAAGGCATTCCTAGTTGATCTCCCAAGGCATTCCTAGTTGATCTCCCAAGGCATTCCTAGTTGATCTCCCAAGGCATTCCTAGTTGATCTCCCAAGGCATTCCTAGTTGATCTCCCAAGGCATTCCTAGTTGATCTCCCAAGGCATTCCTAGTTGATCTCCCAAGGCATTCCTAGTTGATCTCCCAAGGCATTCCTAGTTGATCTCCCAAGGCATTCCTAGTTGACCTCCCAAGGCATTCCTAGTTGACCTCCCAAGGCATTCCTAGTTGACCTCCCAAGGCATTCCTAGTTGACCTCCCAAGGCATTCCTAGTTGACCTCCCAAGGCATTCCTAGTTGACCTCCCAAGGCATTCCTAGTTGACCTCCCAAGGCATTCCTAGTTGACCTCCCAAGGCATTCCTAGTTGACCTCCCAAGGCATTCCTAGTTGACCTCCCAAGGCATTCCTAGTTGACCTCCCAAGGCATTCCTAGTTGACCTCCCAAGGCATTCCTAGTTGACCTCCCAAGGCATTCCTAGTTGACCTCCCAAGGCATTCCTAGTTGACCTCCCAAGGCATTCCTAGTTGATCTCCCAAGGCATTCCTAGTTGATCTCCCAAGGCATTCCTAGTTGATCTCCCAAGGCATTCCTAGTTGATCTCCCAAGGCATTCCTAGTTGATCTCCCAAGGCATTCCTAGTTGATCTCCCAAGTCATTCCTAGTTGATCACGCCGGGATGATGAATGAAGTGCACCTTGATTGCCTTCCATTTTGAACCATTTCATGTGTCTGAAGGGAGAACTCCGCCTACCCGGCAGGCCCAGAGGGCAAATCAAGTGAACCTATAGGCCAACCGCTGGCCAATCAGATAGCTCAGACTACCGTGTCTGTCCAGTTTCCTCGAGCCATAGACTGTAAAAAAAAAAGAGACTGTAAAAAGAAGCCTTGAACGCACAGCAAAGTTGATAATGTGAGTTTTCAAAACTTTAAAAACCATCACTAGAGAAAGACTCAACGAATACAGCAAAGAGATGCAGTTTTTATGAATAAATTAATGTTTAAGTTGGTATTCAGCACCGTCAACACTCTGTTCAACACTTTTATAAGCCATAAAATACGTCTTCTCCCTACTTCCACTCGCGCTACAACCAGCATCGAAGCTGCAATGAATGAATATAGCAAAGTGTTTCCAGGAAGCTTGTGTTGTTATTAGTGGCTTGTCTATCTTTTCATATCGAGGGATATTTCACCTTCTCTGGTTGTTGGGATAACAACAGGAACTGGTGCAGGAGGCAGAAAGAATGGGGTAACAACAGGAACTGGTGCAGGTGGCAGAAAGAATGGGGTAACAACAGGAACTGGTGCAGGAGGCAGAAAGAATGGGGTAACAACAGGTACTGGTGCAGGAGGCAGAAAGAATGGGGTAACAACAGGAACTGGTGCAGGAGGCAGAAAGAATGGGGTAACAACAGGAACTGGTGCAGGAGGCAGAAAGAATGAGACTCAGAGCTGCAATACGTCACTTTTTAGGTGACCCGACCAAATTCACATAGAAACGTGTTTATATAGATCTGTCTCATTGAAAGCAAGTCTAAGAAGCAGTAGATCTGTTCTATGTGCTCTATTTCGTCCCGTTCTTAAGTTTAGTTTTTTTGCGTCTTTTACTTGTGGTTTTGTACACCAGCTTCAAACAGCTGAAAATACAACATTTTTGTTTATGGAAAATATATTTCACAGCGGTTTAGACGATACAATGATTCTCTACACTACACTTCCTTGTTTTGTCACATAAACTGAAAGAACTATTAGAATTTTAACAACCAGGAAATGGTGGAGTGATTTCTGCATAGTGCATCTTTTTAAAGTTTCGTCATCAGCAGGAGGACTACCTTTTCTCAGAGGAGAGAGGGTGAGTCAGGTGAGAGGCAGGTGACTGCAGCTCCCTCAGACTGACCATCAGATGCAGGCCATCAGTCCAGTACAGCAAAGAGGAAGTAAATGATTACGATCACTCAGCTGTGCCTCACTAGTAATACAACCAATCATCTATTACCAGTGTGGTCATATACAGTACCTCAAATGTTGAAATAGAGTTTCTAAATGGAAGAACAACATTGGTAGGGCAAATCAAGCATAGAAAATATGTAGGGATAATGTATTGGGCCTGTAGCCTACTGAACAAACCTCATTGTTACAGAACTGTGTTTAACTGCTTCATGTTGCATAGACTTATGTTTTTGAAGTTATGTTTAAAAAAAACAACAGAGCGGTAGATCTCTGAGCGGTAGATCTCTGAGCGGTAGATCTCGGCTTTTACTTTGACTCAAAGTGATCTTGACTCAGAAAAGGTTGATGACCTCTACCTTAGACTAATTACCTCAGCATGGAAGTTGTGGGAAGTGGCCTTCCTCTTCCCTTATTCTAGGAACGTCTGGTAATGTACTACAGGGGTTTATTTAAAGTCTCCCCTGTGTGGGTCAGCATTGCCACATAACTCTACTCTAGCTAACGTCCCATACAGGATGTTAGCTTAGCTACTCAGCACGGTTTCTCTCTGCCCGGACACACACACACACACACACTGCTGTATTATACAGTCCAGTCCTGTGAGAGAAGCGTCCAGCCTCCTACCTAGTCCCACCCACATCCCTGTGAGGTACAACAGGGCCCGTGGGGGGGAGGGGGGGATGTTTTTGGCAGTGCCACCGGATGTCCTCTACTCTGCACTGCCACTATGGTCGATCTCTCCGGTGTTGCTGTTCCTTTAACAACTGTTGTCATAAACGTTTTGAGAATACTTTTGTTGAATCAAAGTAGAACCATAATGGCGTGTGAACGGTGGTGTTGTTGTCTCCAGGCTGTTTATTCACCTCTATAACTGCTAGCGGTGTTGTTGTCTCCAGTCTGCTTTATTCACCTCTATAACTGCTAGCGGTGTTGTTGTCTCCAGGCTGTTTATTCACCTCTATAACTGCTAGCGGTGTTGTTGTCTCCAGGCTGTTTATTCACCTCTATAACTGCTAGCGGTGTTGTCGTCTCCAGGCTGTTTATTCACCTCTATAACTGCTAGTGTTTGTGTTGTTGTCGGTGTTGTTGTCCAGGCTGTTTATTCACCTCTATAACTGCTAGCGGTGTTGTTGTCTCCAGGCTGTTTATTCACCTCTATAACTGCTAGCGGTGTTGTTGTCTCCAGGCTGTTTATTCACCTCTATAACTGCTAGCGGTGTTGTTGTCTCCAGGCTGTTTATTCACCTCTATAACTGCTAGCGGTGGCGTGTGTGTTTTTACTAAGTGTCTCTGCTGCTAACCCTGATGAGGTACCTCGGCGCGGGGGGTTGTCGGGAGGATCAAAGAGCAGCAGCCATTTTAACAGCGTCTAAACTGAAGCATGTGTGTTTGTATATGCGAGCCAGCATGTGTGTCCTACTTGTGCTACTTCAAAGTGTCCACAGTCCCACAGGAGGAGTCATGTGTCGCTAGCAGCAGCCCAACCCCACCCTGACCAGGCTCCAGTCCAACCCCAACCCATCACTGACCAGGCTCCAGTCCAACCCCACCCTGACCAGGCTCCAGTCCAACCCCAACCCATCACTGACCAGGCTCCAGTCTAACCCCATCACTGACCAGGCTCCAGTCCAACCCCACCCTGACCAGGCTCCAGCCCAACCCCACCCTGACCAGGCTCCAGTCCAACCCCAACCCCTCCCTGACCTGGCTCCAGTCCAACCCCATCACTGACCAGGCTCCAGTCCAACCCCAACCCATCACTGACCAGGCTCCAGTCCAACCCCAACCCATCACTGATCAGGCTCCAGTCCAACCCATCACTGACCAGGCTCCAGTCCAACCCCATCACTGACCAGGCTCCAGTCCAACCCCATCGACCTGACCAGGCTCCAGTCCAACCCCATCGCTGACCAGACTCCAGTCCAACCCCATCACTGACCAGGCTCCAGTCCAACCCCACCCTGACCAGGCTCCAGTCCAACCCTGACCCATCACTGATCAGGCTCCAGTCCAACCCCATCACTGACCAGGCTCCAGTCCAACCCCATCACTGACCAGACTCCAGTCCAACCCCATCACTGACCAGGCTCCATTCCAACCCCATCACTGACCAGGCTCCAGTCCAACCCCAACCCCTCATCCTGACCAGGCTCCAGTCCAACCCCATCACTGACCAGGCTCCAGTCCAACCCCAACCCATCACTGACCAGGCTCCAGTCCAACCCCATCACTGACCAGGCTCCAGTCCAACCCCAACCCATCACTGACCAGGCTCCAGCCCAACCCATCACTGACCAGGCTCCAGTCCAACCCTGACCAGGCTCTGGCCCAAACAATCACTGACCAGGCTCCAGTCCAACCCTGACCAGGCTCTGGCCCAACCCAAACCCTGGACGCAATGTTTACTCTCTAGACAGTGTATGTCTCTCTGGGTCAACCCTTTCAGCAGGAGAAACCTTAGCCTGGAATCCTTCTGAAGATCTCTCAGCAGGAGAAACCTTAGCCTGGAATCCCTTCTGAAGATCTCTCAGCAGGAGAAACCTTAGCCTGGAATCCCTTCTGAAGATCTCTCAGCAGGAGAAACCTTAGCCTGGAATCCCCTCTGAAGATCTCTCAGCAGGAGAAACCTTAGCCTGGAATCCCCTCTGAAGATCTCTCAGCAGGAGAAACCTTAGCCTGGAATCCCCTCTGAAGATCTCTCAGCAGGAGAAACCTTAGCCTGGAATCCCCTCTGAAGATCTCTCAGCAGGATAAACCTTAGCCTGGAATCCCCTCTGAAGATCTCTCAGCAGGAGAAACCTTAGCCTGGAATATCATTCTGACTAGTGGTAGTTTCAAATCAAATCAAAGTTTATTTGTCACGTGCGCCGAATACAACCGGTGTAGACACCTTACAGTGAAATGCTGAATACAACAGGTGTAGACACCTTACAGTGAAATGCTTACTTACAGGCTCAAACCAATAGTGCAAAAACTGTGTTAGATGAACAATGGGTAAGTAAAGAAATAAAACAACAGTAAAAAGACAGGCTATAAACAGTAGCGAGGCTATAAACAGTAGCGAGGCTATAAACAGTAGCGACCAGGCTATAAACAGTAGCGAGGCTATAAACAGTAGCGAGGCTATAAACAGTAGCGAGGCTATAAACAGTAGCGAGGCTATAAACAGTAGGGAGGCTGTAAACAGTAGCGAGGCTGTATACAGTAGCGAGGCTGTAAACAGTAGCGAGGCTATAAACAGTAGCGAGGCTATAAACAGTAGCGAGGCTATAAACAGTAGCGAGGCTACATACAGTAGCGAGGCTGTATACAGTAGCGAGGCTATAAACAGTAGCGAGGCTATAAACAGTAGCGAGGCTATAAACAGTAGCGAGGCTATATACAGTAGCGAGGCTATAAACAGTAGCGAGGCTACATACAGTAGCGAGGCTATATACAGTAGCGAGGCTATATACAGTAGCGAGGCTATAAACAGTAGCGAGGCTACATACAGTAGCGAGGCTGTATACAGTAGCGAGGCTACAAACAGTAGCGAGGCTACAAACAGTAGCGAGGCTACAAACAGTAGCGAGGCTACATACAGTAGCGAGGCTATATACAGTAGCGAGGCTACAAACAGTAGCGAGGCTACATACAGTAGCGAGGCTATATACAGTAGCGAGGCTATAAACAGTAGCGAGGCTATATACAGTAGCGAGGCTATAAACAGTAGCGAGGCTATAAACAGTAGCGAGGCTGTATACAGTAGCGAGGCTATAAACAGTAGCGAGGCTATATACAGTAGCGAGGCTATAAACAGTAGCGAGGCTATAAACAGTAGCGAGGCTATAAACAGTAGCGAGGCTATAAACAGTAGCGAGGCTATAAACAGTAGCGAGGCTATAAACAGTAGCGAGGCTACATACAGTAGCGAGGCTATATACAGTAGCGAGGCTGTATACAGTAGCGAGGCTATAAACAGTAGCGAGGCTACAAACAGTAGCGAGGCTACATACAGTAGCGAGGCTATATACAGTAGCGAGGCTATAAACAGTAGCGAGGCTATATACAGTAGCGAGGCTATAAACAGTAGCGAGGCTGTATACAGTAGCGAGGCTATAAACAGTAGCGAGGCTATAAACAGTAGCGAGGCTATATACAGTAGCGAGGCTATAAACAGTAGCGAGGCTACATACAGTAGCGAGGCTATATACAGTAGCGAGGCTATAAACAGTAGCGAGGCTATATACAGTAGCGAGGCTGTATACAGTAGCGAGGATATATACAGTAGCGAGGCTATAAACAGTAGCGAGGCTGTAAACAGTAGCGAGGCTATATACAGTAGCGAGGCTGTATACAGTAGCGAGGCTGTATACAGTAGCGAGGATATATACAGTAGCGAGGCTGTAAACAGTAGCGAGGCTGTATACAGTAGCGAGGCTATAAACAGTAGCGAGGCTATATACAGTAGCGAGGCTGTATACAGTAGCGAGGCTATAAACAGTAGAGAGGCTATAAACAGTAGCGAGGCTATAAACAGTAGCGAGGCTATAAACAGTAGCGAGGCTGTATACAGTAGCGAGGCTATAAACAGTAGCGAGGCTATATACAGTAGCGAGGCTATATACAGTAGCGAGGCTATAAACAGTAGGGAGGCTATAAACAGTAGCGAGGCTATAAACAGTAGCGAGGCTATAAACAGTAGGGAGGCTATAAACAGTAGCGAGGCTATAAACAGTAGCGAGGCTGTATACAGTAGCGAGGCTATAAACAGTAGCGAGGCTATAAACAGTAGCGAGGCTATAAACAGTAGCGAGGCTGTATACAGTAGCGAGGCTATAAACAGTAGCGAGGCTATAAACAGTAGCGAGGCTATAAACAGTAGCGAGGCTATAAACAGTAGCGAGGCTATAAACAGTAGCGAGGCTGTATACAGTAGCGAGGCTGTATACAGTAGGGAGGCTATAAACAGTAGCGAGGCTATAAACAGTAGCGAGGCTGTATACAGTAGGGAGGCTGTAAACAGTAGCGAGGCTGTATACAGTAGCGAGGCTGTATACAGTAGGAGGCTATAAACAGTAGCGAGGCTGTATACAGTAGCGAGGCTATAAACAGTAGCGAGGCTATAAACAGTAGCGAGGCTGTAAACAGTAGCGAGGCTATAAACAGTAGGGAGGCTATAAACAGTAGCGAGGCTGTATACAGTAGCGAGGCTGTATACAGTAGCGAGGCTATAAACAGTAGCGAGGCTGTAAACAGTAGCGAGGCTGTATACAGTAGCGAGGCTGTATACAGTAGGGAGGCTATAAACAGTAGCGAGGCTGTAAACAGTAGCGAGGCTGTAAACAGTAGCGAGGCTATAAACAGTAGCGAGGCTGTAAACAGTAGCGAGGCTATAAACAGTAGCGAGGCTGTAAACAGTAGCGAGGCTGTATACAGTAGTGAGGCTGTAAACAGTAGCGAGGCTATAAACAGTAGCGAGGCTATAAACAGTAGCGAGGCTATAAACAGTAGCGAGGCTATAAACAGTAGCGAGGCTATAAACAGTAGTGAGGCTGTAAACAGTAGCGAGGCTATAAACAGTAGCGAGGCTATAAACAGTAGCGAGGCTGTATACAGTAGCGAGGCTATAAACAGTAGCGAGGCTGTAAACAGTAGCGAGGCTGTAAACTGTAGCGAGGCTATATACAGTAGCGAGGCTATATACAGCAGCGAGGCTGTAAACTGTAGCGAGGCTGTAAACTGTAGCGAGGCTGTAAACAGTAGCGAGGCTGTATACAGTAGCGAGGCTATATACAGCAGCGAGGCTGTAAACTGTAGCGAGGCTGTAAACTGTAGCGAGGCTGTATACAGTAGCGAGGCTGTAAACAGTAGCGAGGCTGTAAACAGTAGCGAGGCTTTATACAGCAGCGAGGCTGTAAACTGTAGCGAGGCTGTAAACTGTAGCGAGGCTGTATACAGTAGCGAGGCTATAAACTGTAGCGAGGCTGTAAACAGTAGCGAGGCTATAAACAGTAGCGAGGCTATAAACAGTAGCGAGGCTGTAAACAGTAGCGAGGCTATAAACAGTAGCGAGGCTATAAACAGTAGCGAGGCTGTATACAGTAGCGAGGCTATAAACAGTAGCGAGGCTATAAACAGTAGCGAGGCTGTATACAGTAGCGAGGCTATAAACAGTAGCGAGGCTGTAAACAGTAGCGAGGCTATAAACAGTAGCGAGGCTGTAAACAGTAGCGAGGCTATAAACAGTAGCGAGGCTATAAACAGTAGCGAGGCTGTATACAGTAGCGAGGCTGTATACAGTAGCGAGGCTATAAACAGTAGCGAGGACTGTATACAGTAGCGAGGCTGTATACAGTAGCGAGGCTGTATACAGTAGGGAGGCTATAAACAGTAGCGAGGCTATAAACAGTAGCGAGGCTATAAACAGTAGCGAGGCTATATACAGTAGCGAGGCTGTAAACAGTAGGGAGGCTATAAACAGTAGCGAGGCTGTAAACAGTAGCGAGGCTGTATACAGTAGCGAGGCTGTAAACAGTAGCGAGGCTATAAACAGTAGCGAGGCTATAAACAGTAGCGAGGCTGTAAACAGTAGCGAGGCTGTAAACAGTAGCGAGGCTATAAACAGTAGCGAGGCTGTAAACAGTAGCGAGGCTATAAACAGTAGCGAGGCTATAAACAGTAGCGAGGCTGTATACAGTAGCGAGGCTATAAACAGTAGCGAGGCTGTAAACAGTAGCGAGGCTGTAAACTGTAGCGAGGCTGTATACAGTAGCGAGGCTATATACAGCAGCGAGGCTGTAAACTGTAGCGAGGCTGTAAACTGTAGCGAGGCTGTAAACTGTAGCGAGGCTGTATACAGTAGCGAGGCTATATACAGCAGCGAGGCTGTAAACTGTAGCGAGGCTGTAAACTGTAGCGAGGCTGTATACAGTAGCGAGGCTGTAAACAGTAGCGAGGCTGTAAACTGTAGCGAGGCTGTATACAGCAGCGAGGCTGTAAACTGTAGCGAGGCTGTAAACTGTAGCGAGGCTGTATACAGTAGCGAGGCTATAAACTGTAGCGAGGCTGTAAACAGTAGCGAGGCTATAAACAGTAGCGAGGCTATAAACAGTAGCGAGGCTGTAAACAGTAGCGAGGCTATAAACAGTAGCGAGGCTATAAACAGTAGCGAGGCTGTATACAGTAGCGAGGCTATAAACAGTAGCGAGGCTATAAACAGTAGCGAGGCTGTATACAGTAGCGAGGCTATAAACAGTAGCGAGGCTGTATACAGTAGCGAGGCTGTATACAGTAGGGAGGCTATAAACAGTAGCGAGGCTATAAACAGTAGCGAGGCTGTAAACAGTAGCGAGGCTATATACAGTAGCGAGGCTATATACAGTAGCGAGGCTATATACAGTAGCGAGGCTATATACAGTAGCGAGGCTGCATACAGACACCGGTTAGTCAGGCTGATTGAGGTAGTATGTACATGTAGATATGGATTTAGTGACTATGCGTATATGATGAACAGAGAGTAGCAGTAGCGTAAAGAGGGGTTGGCGGGACACAATGCAGAGAGCCTGGTTTTCCAGCCTAGCAGAAACCAGGGCTGCAGGGTAGAGTTCACCAGAATGAAAACAGAGGAGTCCGGTCCAGTAGTTGTTCACACAACCCTGTTGTTGTTTACATAGTCATTATAGTTCCAGAGAAACAACATGTAAACAAACATGGGGTTGTGACTATGAGAACGTCTGAGTAGCCAGCAGTAGCCATGTGTTTCTCTCTACAGCGGAATCATCTGCCTTTCCTTTTGCCTGGAGTAGATTCTCTGGGGGTTTTCTCTCTCGCTCACTTCTGTCTCTTTCTCTCTCTGTCTCTGTGTCTCTCTCTGTCTCTGTCTCTCTCTGTCTCTCTCTGTCTCTCTGTCTCTGTGTCTCTCTCTCTCTCTCTCTCTCTCTCTCTCTCAGTCTCTCTGTCTCTCTCTCTCTGTCT
Source organism: Oncorhynchus masou masou (assembly GCF_036934945.1). Classification (NCBI taxonomy): domain Eukaryota; kingdom Metazoa; phylum Chordata; class Actinopteri; order Salmoniformes; family Salmonidae; genus Oncorhynchus; species Oncorhynchus masou. Next base: position 48,797 of record NW_027004117.1, read on the forward strand.
GTGTCTCTCTCTCTGTCTCTCTCTCTCTGTCTCTGTGTCTCTCTCTCTCTGTCTCTGTCACTCTGTGTGTGTGTGTGTGTTATCTGCTTCATTCCTATAAATGCCTGGAGATGCCCTTTTAAGAGCAGGCCAGGCCCACTAGGGATGATGTGGTGTGTCATCCATGGTCTCAGGCCACGTATCTTCTTCCAGGCTCGTGGCTCCCTGCTTGTGGCACTGATATCAATGTCTCCATTGTGGGAAGCTATTTCTCTAATATTAGCCGGAGGGGTGCATGTCAGTGGTGCTCATCGCTAAACAATGAGGAGTAGTGTAGAGGTGGAGGGGTTCCAGATTGCCTTCAGTGCAGTTGGGTTGCACATCTCTGAAGGTGATGTCATTTTAAAATGCTTCCTTAATGCCTTTGCAGACTGTAATATTTTGCCCTCCTTGACAAAATGTACACGTTGTAGGAAAACGATTAAACATAAACGATTGTCAGACATCTTGGCTGGTTCAGTGTGACGGGGTCGAGGTCTGCTGGTTCAGTGTGACGGGGTCGAGGTCTGCTGGTTCAGTGTGACGGGGTCGAGGTCTGCTGGTTCAGTGTGACGGGGTCGAGGTCTGCTGGTTCAGTGTGACGGGGTCGAGGTCTGCTGGTTCAGTGTGACAGGGTCGAGGTCTGCTGGTTCAGTGTGACAGGGTCGAGGCCTGCTGGTTCAGTGTGACGGGGTCGAGGCCTGCTGGTTCAGTGTGACGGGGTCGAGGTCTGCTGGTTCAGTGTGACGGGGTCGAGGTCTGCTGGTTCAGTGTGACGGGTTCGATGCCTGCTGGTTCAGTGTGACGGGCTATAAACGAGGCCTGCTGATTCAGTGTGACGGGGTCGAGGCCTGCTGGTTCGATACCACTACGTCTTGGCTCGTTCAGTGTGACAGGGTCGAGGTCTGCTGGTTCAGTGTGACGGGGTCGAGGTCTGCTGGTTCAGTGTGACGGGGTCGAGGCCTGCTGGTTCGATACCACTACGTCTTGGCTCGTTCAGTGTGACAGGGTCGAGGTCTGCTGGTTCAGTGTGACGGGGTCGAGGTCTGCTGGTTCAGTGTGACAGGGTCGAGGTCTGCTGGTTCAGTGTTACAGGGTCGAGGTCTGCTGGTTCAGTGTTACAGGGTCGAGGTCTGCTGGTTCAGTGTGACGGGGTCGAGGTCTGCTGGTTCAGTGTGACGGGGTCGAGGCCTGCTGGTTCAGTGTGACGGGTCGATGTCTGCTGGTTCAGTGTGACGGGGTCGAGGTCTGCTGGTTCAGTGTGACAGGGTCGAGGTCTGCTGGTTCAGTGTGACAGGGTCGAGGCCTGCTGGTTCAGTGTGACGGGGTCGAGGCCTGCTGGTTCGATACCACTACGTCTTGGCTCGTTCAGTGTGACGGGGTCGAGGTCTGCTGGTTCAGTGTGACTGGGTCGAGGTCTGCTGGTTCAGTGTGACGGGGTCGAGGCCTGCTGGTTCGATACCACTACGTCTTGGCTCGTTCAGTGTGACGGGGTCGAGGTCTGCTGGTTCAGTGTGACTGGGTCGAGGTCTGCTGGTTCAGTGTGACAGGGTCGAGGTCTGCTGGTTCAGTGTGACAGGGTCGAGGTCTGCTGGTTCAGTGTGACAGGGTCGAGGTCTGCTGGTTCAGTGTGACGGGGTCGAGGCCTGCTGTTTCAGTGTGACGGGGTCGAGGTCTGCTGGTTCAGTGTGACAGGGTCGAGGTCTGCTGGTTCAGTGTGACAGGGTCGAGGTCTGCTGGTTCAGTGTGACAGGGTCGAGGCCTGCTGGTTCAGTGTGACAGGGTCGAGGCCTGCTGGTTCAGTGTGACAGGGTCGAGGTCTGCTGGTTCAGTGTGACGGGGTCGAGGCCTGCTGGTTCAATGTGACGGGGTCGAGGCCTGCTGGTTCAGTGTGACGGGGTTGAGGCCTCCTGGTTCGATACCACTACGTCTTGGCTCGTTCAGTGTGACAGGGTCGAGATCTGCTGGTTCAGTGTGACAGGGTCGAGGCCTGCTGGTTCAGTGTGACAGGGTCGAGGCCTGCTGGTTCGATACCACTACGTCTTGGCTCGTTCAGTGTGACAGGGTCGAGGCCTGCTGGTTCAGTGTGACAGGGTCGAGGCCTGCTGGTTCAGTGTGACGGGGTTGAGGCCTGCTGGTTCAGTGTGACAGGGTCGAGGCCTGCTGGTTCAGTGTGACAGGGTCGAGGTCTGCTGGTTCAGTGTGACAGGGTCGAGGTCTGCTGGTTCAGTGTGACAGGGTCGAGGTCTGCTGGTTCAGTGTGACAGGGTCGAGGCCTGCTGGTTCAGTGTGACAGGGTCGAGGTCTGCTGGTTCAGTGTGACAGGGTCGAGGCCTGCTGGTTCAGTGTGACGTGGTCGAGGCCTGCTGGTTCAGTGTGACAGGGTCGAGGCCTGCTGGTTCAGTGTGACGGGGTCGAGGCCTGCTGGTTCGATACCACTACGTCTTGGCTCGTTCAGTGTGACAGGGTCGAGGTCTGCTGGTTCAGTGTGACAGGGTCGAGGCCTGCTGGTTCAGTGTGACAGGGTCGAGGCCTGCTGGTTCGATACCACTACGTCTTGGCTCGTTCAGTGTGACAGGGTCGAGGCCTGCTGGTTCAGTGTGACAGGGTCGAGGCCTGCTGGTTCAGTGTGACGGGGTCGAGGCCTGCTGGTTCAGTGTGACGGGGTCGAGGTCTGCTGGTTCAGTGTGACAGGGTCGAGGTCTGCTGGTTCAGTGTGACAGGGTCGAGGTCTGCTGGTTCAGTGTGACAGGGTCGAGGCCTGCTGGTTCAGTGTGACAGGGTCGAGGCCTGCTGGTTCGATACCACTACGTCTTGGCTCGTTCAGTGTGACAGGGTCGAGGCCTGCTGGTTCAGTGTGACAGGGTCGAGGCCTGCTGGTTCAGTGTGACGGGGTCGAGGCCTGCTGGTTCAGTGTGACGGGGTCGAGGTCTGCTGGTTCAGTGTGACAGGGTCGAGGCCTGCTGGTTCAGTGTGACAGGGTCGAGGCCTGCTGGTTCAGCGTGACGGGGTCGAGGCCTGCTGGTTCAGTGTGACGGGGTCGAGGCCTGCTGGTTCAGTGTGACGGGGTCGAGGCCTGCTGGTTCAGTGTGACGGGGTCGAGGCCTGCTGGTTCAATGTGACAGGGTCGAGGCCTGCTGGTTCAGCGTGACAGGGTCGAGGCCTGCTGGTTCAGCGTGACAGGGTCGAGGCCTGCTGGTTCAGTGTGACAGGGTCGAGGCCTGCTGGTTCAGTGTGACAGGGTCGAGGCCTGCTGGTTCAGTGTGACAGGGTCGAGGCCTGCTGGTTCAGTGCCACTATGTACAGTTGTAGGCTCCGACAAAGTTCTGTCAGATGTTTTGGGCCTTTATCGTGTAGTGTGGCTTGTGTTACGAGACGGTCCCGGTGATTGATAAAGGTTAAATAAAATAATAATAATAATAATAATAATAATATATTTATTATTTATATTATACATGTTTTTTTTTGCTGAGATGCATATTTTCAGTTTTTCTGAAGTCATTTCATTCACTCATAAGCATAGAGTGAGGCTAGCACTGCTGGTGCTGATACAGATGCAGATCAAACACACCGCTGTGGTTAATGTAGCCCAGGTCTGCTGGTGCTGACACAGGTGCAGATCAAACACACCGCTGTGGTTAATGTAGCCCAGGTCTGCTGGTGCTGACACAGGTGCAGATCAAACA
>NW_027004117.1:57500-154890 GCF_036934945.1 Oncorhynchus masou masou
AGTGGACACATTGTTTGTAGAGTGTTCAACCTAGGCTACACTTGTGAGGAAAAAAAAACGTTCCATTTACGAGTTGTCAATTTATTCATCGTCTTTTGTTTGGAGTGCTCCTGTCAATCTTGAGTAAGGACGCGCACCTAGCCTGTTTGAAGAATATTCCCAGCTCTCTTTCGATAACCACTCAGCATAAAAGGGGGAAAATGTCATGCTCTGATCCGGTGGAAACGTCATAAAATAGGCCTCCCTGATTACTTCTTATCCCTTGTGCAACTTAGCCTACAGCTCTGTCTGTCTGGAGCTCACTGGTGCAGAAACTCTGACAGACCAGAATATTTTATACAATGTTGCAAGTTTGCTAGCACAAGCTTTGGGCTGGACCAAGTTGATAGTTGTACAATGTTTCTTACAGACAGTCCATGCATAGCCAATGTGATTTCTAGGATATCTGTTTTCATCAGGATATGTTCTACATGCAGGCTGTAGTGTATTTGTTGGATTTATGTAGGCTGTTTTTACACATTACCAATGGCAATAGAAGTTATATTTAAAATGGTAGCATTTTCATTTAGATATCATTTTGATTAACCACTACATTTATTTTGAGATATGAAGACTTTATTATAAATTGAATGAAGCTGTTCTACGAAAAATGTGCAGATGAAAATCATAATGAATCAGTAGAAATGGTACTATACCCTGGCACTCAAAATGGAAAAGGTTAGCGGTCACTGGTGTAGCCTCTTACAGGTAACTTCAGGAGAGTAACGGCAGAATCTGAGAAGGCCAGCAACAGCGGGAAGAGGAGGATGCGAAACAGTTTTTTTTCTTCTTCTGGTTAGGCTATATTGATCTCTAACTCCCTCTTGAGTAATTTGTGTGCCTTCATTTTTAATCACAGTGCTTAAAGCATCAGACGAGCTCTGTGGCCTACATATAGTTGATTTTATTCAAACATAGGGTGTATCTACAGTTGAAGTCAGAAGTTTACATACACCTTAGCCAAATACACTTAAACTCAGTTTTTCACAATTCCTGACATTTAATCCAAGTAAAAATTCCCTGTCTTAGATAAGTTAGGATCATCACTTTATTTTAAGAATGTGAAATGTCAGAATAATAGTAGAGTGTTTTTATATCAGCGTTTATTTCTTTCATTATATTCCCAATGGGTCAGAAGTTTACATACAAATTGATTGTACTTGTTCTCATTGCCTTTAAATTGTTTAACTTGGGTCAAACGTTTTGGGTAGCCTTCCACAAGCTTCCCACAATAAGTTGGGTGAATTTTGGCCCATTCCTCCTGACAAAGCTGGTGTAACTGAGTCAGGTTTGTAGGCCTCCTTGCTCACACATGCTTTTTCAGTTCTGCCCACATATTTTCTATGGGATTGAGGTCAGGGCTTTGTGATGGCCACTCCAATACCTTGACTTTGTTGTCCTTAAGCCATTTTGCCACAACTTTGGAAGTATGCTTTGTGTCATTGTCCATTTGGAAGACCCATTTGCGACCAAGCTTTAACTTCCTGACTGATGTCTTGAGATGTTGCTTCAATATATTCACATAATTTTCCGTCCTCATGATGCCATCTATTTTGTGAAGTGCACCTGGCCCTCCTGCAGCAAAGCACCCCCACAACATGATGCTGCCACCCCCGTGCTTCATGGTTGGGATGGTGTTCTTCGGCTTGCAAGCATCCCCCTTTTTCCTTCAAACATAACGATGGTCATTATGGCCAAACAGTTCTATTTTTGATTCATCATACCAGGGGACATTTCTCCAAAAAGTACGATCTTTGTCCCCATGTGCAGTTGCAAACCATAGTCTGGCTTTTTTATGGTCGTTTTGGAGCAGTGGCTTCTTCCTTGCTGAGCGGTCTTTCAGGTTATGTCGATTTATAGGATTTGTTTTACTGTGGATATAGATGCTTTTGTACCTGTTTCCTCCAGCATCTTCACAATGTCCTTTGCTGTTGTTCTGGGATTGATTCGCACTTTTCGCACCAAAGTACGTTCATCTCTAGGAGAAAGACCGTCTCCTTCCTGAGTGGTATGACGACTGCATGGTCCCATGGTTTTTATACTTGCGTACTATTGTTTGCAAAGATGAACGTGGTACCTTCAGGCGTTTGGAAATTGCTCCCAAGGATGAATCTGACTTGTGGAGGTCTACAATTTTTTTCTGAGGTCTTGGCTGATTTCTTTTGATTTTCCCATGATGTCAAGCAAAGCGGCACTGAGTTTGAAGGTAGGCCTTGACATACATCCACAGGGTACACCCCAATTGACTCAAATTATGTCAATTAGCCTATCAGAAGCTTCTAAAGCATCTGTCTGCTGTACCAGGAAGTGTTGCTTGATCAATGTGATTGTTTCCCTTGTGGTTTTATAGCTCATGTACTTTGCAAGTTATTTCAATACATCCTGTTATTTCTGTGCAAAGACAATATTATGTGTCTGCAGTCACACAGCTTGCTCTAAGGACTGTGGTGAAAGCCCACTGGGTAAAAACTGGTTGAATCAACATTGTTTCCACGTCATAATTCTTTATTTTTTTTATTTTTTTTAAGTATTGTGATGACATTGAATCAAAGTGGAAAACTGTTTAGATTTGTAAAAAGTCATCAACCTCTCAGGGAATTTCATTTTTTTCCCCCAAAACTTTTAACCTTAATCCAATGACATGGTGACATTTCACGTTGAATTCATGTTAGTTGACAACTCAACCAAATGCAAATTAAAACTAGATGTTGAACTTGACGCCTGTGCCCAGTTGGAGAGGTGTGTGTGTGTGTGTGTGTGTGTGTGTGTGTGTGTTCCCATGTCTCTGAAGGTTTGTTGTGGTCCAGCCTGGTTATGTGTATAGCATCTGTAAGCCTACTGTTTGTGTGGATGTTTAGGAGGTATTTAATGGATTGCGTGTATTCTCTCCATCAGGGGTGAAGCTGTAGAAGAATAACTGAAGAGAGAGAGAGAAGATGCCTCCTCCCCCACCACCCCCTGCCCCTCCCCCACCCCCAACCTTCGCTGTGGTAAGCACGCCAAAGACGCCCTAGTTATATTTGAAACTACTGATATGAGTTAACATGACGATGGAAAATTTCATTCAGTTTAGATGTAATCTTAGATGAAGACAGCATCACCTTCTGTCAGATAACCTCTCATCCCCCTCCTGTCAGATAACCTCTCATCCCCCTCCTGTCAGATAACCTCTCATCCCCCTCCTGTCAGATAACCTCTCAGCCACCTCCTGTCAGATAACCTCTCAGCCACCTCCTGTCAGATAACCTCTCAGCCACCTCCTGTCAGATAACCTCTCAGCCACCTCCTGTCAGATAACCTCTCAGCCACCTCCTGTCAGATAACCTCTCAGCCACCTCCTGTCAGATAACCTCTCAGCCACCTTCTGTCAGATAACCTCTCATCCCCCTCCTGTCAGATAACCTCTCATCCCCCTTCTGTCATGAGTGATTGAAGGGAAATTTCTTAGGTCAGTGCAGTTTTGACCTTGTTCAATAGCGCCACCTTGTGGTAGTGACAGGAAGCGTTTCCAGCATGGCAATGTGATTGTGCAAGTTGTCGTCCTAGGTAATACTATATAATTTCCTATATTACTTAACTGGCTTCTTTGTTTGTGTTTTATGTTGTCAACATTCATCAGGCAAATACACAGAAGCCATCACTCAGCAAGAATGAAGCACAAGGAAGAAACGCCTTACTGTCTGATATCGGAAAGGAGCTCGCCTGAAGAAGGCCGTGACCAATGACAGGAGTCAACCCATCATTGACAGTGAGTAAAGGGTTCTCTGATGCTGTGCATTCTCAAGGCTTTACTCAGAATGTACTCATCCTCAGTCTAACCATTAGGAAATATGGAAGCTACTTGAAACCTACAAAGGCCTTCTGCAGATAATTAGATTTCAAAAGCTATGGTCTTGTGCCGGAGGAAAAGAGATTGAATACCTTTCTTCACAGAACCCAAAGGTGGAGGTGGTGGAGGAGGTGGAGGAGGTGGAGGAGGGGGAGGAGGAGGAGGAGGTGGCGGAGGAGGAGGACCAGTACTAGGAGGTCTCTTTGCAGGAGGCATGCCCAAGCTTCGGTCCTCAGGAGGGAACAGTAACGGTAATAATCCATGTGTATAATAAGAGGCTACAATGTACTGGATAAGAGCGTCTGCTAAATGACTTAAATGTAAATGTAAATGTACTGCAGCAGCCTCTCAAGGCTACAATGTACTGCAGCAGCCTCTAGAGGCTACAGTGTACTGCAGCAGCCTCTCGAGGTTACAATGTACTGCAGCAGCCTCTAGAGGCTACAATGTACTGCAGCAGCCTGTAGAGGATACAATGTACTGCAGCAACCTGTAGAGGTTGTATTAATGTGGTTAGTAAGCGGTGTTTGAGATAAGCCATGATAACTATCTAGAACAAGTGCAATGTGTTGCTATATGTAAACTGTAGTGCGCCACCTTGTTCTACACGAGGGGAGGTCCTCAAGACAAGTCAATTACAGGTCTGTCAGAGTTGACCAAAGTGCCAAGGTTTATTACATAACAAAACAATAATACAATGCATGACCCCAGAGACACACTGGCTCTGAGGGGATCGGCAGGGGTCCCCCTCCCCACAAAAAAAAGTAACTCAGTCCAACTTTAAACGTACTGTTGAAAGTTGTAATCGTGGAATGCACAATTTCAAAATGAGGTAGTGCATCATCAGTTGCTCTCGTCATCTTAGTGTTGCAGACCTTAGGGAGTGAGGTTCCCCAGTGCTGGACGAGTGAAGGAGTTTGGGAACCCCTGGTATAGAAGACATACATTATGGATAGATGGCAGCAGGGCAAGAAGTAATGCCAAGACTTGCATGTAAACACTTTACATTAACTATATTCACACTCTTTGTAAGATAACACTGGTGACTAAACACTCTTTGTAAGATAACACTGGTGACTAAACACTCTTTGTAAGATGACACTGGTGACTAAACACTCTTTGTAAGATGATGACACTGGTGACTAAACACTCTTTGTCAGATGATAACACACTGACTAAACACTCTTTGTAAGATGATAACACACTGGTGACTAAACACTCTTTGTAAGATGATAACACACTGGTGACTAAACACTCTTTGTCAGATGATAACACACTGGTGACTAAACACTCTTTGTCAGATGATAACACACTAGTGACTAAACACTCTTTGTAAGATGATAACACACTGGTGACTAAACACTCTGTCAGATGATAACACACTGACTAAACACTCTTTGTCAGATGATAACACACTGGTGACTAAACACTCTTTGTCAGATGATAACACACTGGTGACTAAACACTCTTTGTCAGATGATAACACTGGTGATATTAGCATGCGAAAACACGCATGTAAATTCGTACGACTTGCCTTTGCTCTCTAACCGAATAGTTCCCTTCTAAAACCAGCCTGCCCCGGAGAACTCTGCAGAAAGGGCGACGGAACATATAAACAAGCATATAACAAAGAATATTAAACTAGTCCGCTTGCTAGGGGCAATCACAAATCTTTTTTAATTTTAATTTTATTTTAATAGACAAGTCAGTTAAGAACAAATTCTTATTTTCAATGACGGCCTAGTTTGTTCCTAGGCCGTCATTGAAAATAAGAATTTGTTCTTAACTGACTTGCCTAGTAAAATAAAATTAAAATTAAAAAAGATTTGGGTTAACTGCCTGTTCAGGGGCAGATTCGAACTTGCAACCTTTCGGTTACTAGTCCAACGCTCTAACCACTAGGCTACCCTGCCGCCCCAATAGCAGCTCATTTGCGGACGAGACAAACCAAAAAAACAACCTAATAAGGGACACAAAATTCTTTGAAAAATATAAACAATAATTATAACCCTGGCTCCTTGATAAAATGTCAATATTAAAACTTCAAATATTTTATTAAATACACAACATTAGTAAAAAAGACACCATTCATATTACATAGTTAAAAGCGTATACGTTTCATAGATCCTGTGCTGTACCCTGTTCCCAGCTTACAACCGGCTTCCAAGCCGCCCCCCCCCCAACAGTGTTGAAGACGTTACTGCAATACAAATCATAGCTGTCATTTACTTGAGTAAGCGGTAAAACCATTTACAGAAAAATAAACAAAAGTTGCTGACCAAACGTTTTGACAACTTGCCACAAGCACAGGCCACGCGCGTCGTCCATGGCAGAAACACTGGCTCGCTAATCGAGAGTTGCGGCTCGCTAACTTATACCCCAATTCTCCCCTGGTCTCACAGTCACACCAGCCACTAGGTGACACGGGCTACATATATTTCTGTAATGCATAGAGAGCACTAGTTGGTTGGTTGTTTTTAACCATAGCCCCATGTAAGACAAAATGATGGTAGACAAAGTGTGTGATGTTTGAAACCCTTATGCTTCCACAGGAGGCCCTAGGCCCCCCATGGTACCTCCAGGAGGCCGTTCCTCAGGCCCCAGACCGTTTAGTGGTGGGGGCCCCTCCGCTGGCCCTCCACGGTTCTCAGGGGCCCCAGCCTTTCCCCGGAGCAGCGCCCCCGACCTCCCCAGGGGACGGGCAGGCCCCCCGCGACCAGAGACCCCTGGCGGACCCCCTCCCCCAATCCCCAACACCCCACGGCCCAACCAGAACTTCCAGAGCCGAGGGACCCCGCCTGTTCCAGGAGGAGCCCGGATACCCAGCTCAGCCCCGGCACCTCCACCACCCAACCTCGCAGGCAGACACCAAGGCTTGCCCCCTCCCCCTGGCCCTATAGGGGCCCCGTCTGGGCCAAAACCCTCCTTTGGGGCCCCTCCGGTTCCCAGTAGTGGACGTCCCCCTCTACCCCCAGCCCCCCACCCTGGCAGACCCTCAGAGGACCCCTGGCCCCCACCCCCACCTCTGGGGGGCCACCGGTCCTCCATATCCAGAGATGGACCCCCACCGCCACCATCTTTCAACTCCAAGCCCCCCAGCTCGTCTTCCTCTCGGCCCTCCATCGGCGGTGGTGGAGCTCCCCCTCTCCCTCCTTGCAGACCGGGTCCTCCACTGTTGCCCCCAACGCCTGCGGGAGGAGATGAACACACCCCCAGACTACCACAGAGGAACATTTCACTCAACTCGCCGGCGCCGCCACCTGGCCGGTCAGGACCACTGCCACCCCCTCCCAGTGAGAGGCCGCCCCCTCTGGGTAAAAACCCCCCAGGACGGACAGGTAAGGATGCTGCTTCCTTCAGCCTCCCTTCAGGTCATATAATGATGACTACTGTCTCTTTTTGGGTTCGCTTAGACACTAGAATCATAGTTAACCTTTCTGTGGTCAGTTTGGTCAGACATCAGGACACCGTGTATGTGTTTTGAGACTGGATGGAATGTAGTTTGTGGCTATGTGGTGACCTATAGCGATGATATGATGTGACCTATAGCGATGATATGATGTGACCTATAGCGATGATATGATGTGACCTATAGAGATGCTATGATGTGACCTATAGCGATGCTATGATGTGACCTATAGCGATGATATGATGTGACCTATAGCGATGATATGATGTGACCTATAGCGATGATATGATGTGACCTATAGCGATGATATGATGTGACCTATAGCGATGATATGATGTGACCTATAGCGATGATATGATGTGACCTATAGAGATGCTATGATGTGACCTATAGCGATGATATGATGTGGCCTATAGCGATGATATGATGTGACCTATAGCGATGCTGTGATGTGACCTATAGCGATGATGTGATGTGACCTATAGCGATGCTGTGATGTGACCTATAGCGATGCTGTGATGTGACCTATAGCGATGCTATGATGTGACCTATAGCGATGCTATTATATAGAACTAGTGTTGTATTGAACTCTGTGGTGTAACCTCTTCTCCCCCAGGCCCGCTCCCACCCCCTCCCTCCTCAGGTCCACGTGGAGGCAGTATAAGGTCATCTCCAGTCCCCTCACCTCCTAACCGCCCGGGAGCAGAGCCCCCCGTGGGGGACAACGGCCCCCGCTCCCACCAGACCGACCGGGAATAGGAGGCCCTCCTCCCCCACCTCCCCCCATGGGCAACGGCTTCCAGAACTCCCATCAACACGTTGGTGAGTGTAACGGAAGGAATTCATATGATGAGACCTTACTCCCTGGTGTGCCCTTAGCTCCCATTGCTAATGACTTGGCTTCAGCTCAGTGGGCTAACAGTTTTGTGGAGCAGAGAAGACCCGGGTTTGAACCCATATAGGTCTTTAATTGACCTAGCTGAGAGTTGTGTTTCTCTCTCTGTCAGATGAGTGGGAGGCTCGGTTCCAGTTCCACCCGGTCTCAGACCTCCCTGTCCCAGAGCCTTACGTGTCCTGTCAGAAGACCTACCCCAGCAAGTTGTCCAAGACTGACGGCAGAGGTAGGAACCAAGGGCTTTCCTCCCAGACCTGGGTCAAATACTTTGAAATTTTTGCGCTGTGCTTTAAAAATAGCAAGGCTAAATCAAGTGTTTTCTATATGTATTGATTTGTCCCAAATCTGTTTCCTCCTGAAAGTTTCCAGCCTGCCTTCAGAGTATCTTCCTGTCCTTGACAGCCTGCTTGACATGTCCACTTTATTTTCTTCTTCTTTCCTGTCCAGGTTCAGATAAAAAGTCCAGGGGTGCCCCGCCACTACCCCCTATCCCCAGGTGAAGCACTCGTTTTTGGGATGTCTCCCTCCCTCCCTCCCCTCACATCCATTCCCTTCCCTCCATTCCCTCCTCTCCCCTCCCTCCCTCGCTTCCTCTCCCTCCCTTCTCCTCTCCCTCCCTTCCTCTCCCTCCCTTCTCCTCTCCCTCCCTTCCTCTCCTCTCCCGCCCTTCTTCCCTCCTCTCCTCTCCCTCCCTTCCCTCCCTTCCTCTCCTCTCCCTCCCCTCTCCTCTCCCTCCCCTCCTCTCCCTCAGAGTACATGGATGTAAGTATGTCACCTCCACTGCCTCTGTCCGTGAGGCTTATAGCACCTCATGGAAGGACCATATTTGCAGTGGGACTCACGCAACCATGTGTTTCTGCCTGGAGTTGAGAAAATATTCTCATTTAACGAACAGCACTCCAAACCAACCAAAGTCGCAACAGAGGCTCGTTTTATAGGCTATGCATTTGGTTTTGCTCCACTATGTAGTGTTGAAACTGTATACTTTTGTTATCATTTTTCACTGTGCCTTTTTTTTTCAATTCCGGATTGTTATGAAGGATCTTTATGAGATTTAAGGGAAACAGTCTGTTTCCGGATGCTGTGCCTGTCTTCGCCAAAGAGCAACCGAACTATAGCATATCAGTTACAATATTCTAACCATCAAAGGGTACTTCTCCATACAGTTCATGTGCAGTTCACAGCATGCCTTGTCTTTGTTTTTACACGGGAGAGACAAAATGGACGCTTGTGTGTTACAGTATGCCTTGATTGAACGTTTTCTTTATGCCTTGAAAGAAAAAAGGTCACTCATGACAGTTGTTAGTTTAATTTTGTATGATTTGAGTTGTTGGGAAGGACTATTTGTTTTTATTTTCTAAGTTATCTATTTGACTATACAGTTACAGTATTATCTTCTGCTTCTGTACTACAGCTCTGGGATGTCTCCGCTACTTGATATTAACATCAAGCTTGTCTCAGAACCACTTGCAGAGTGACAATCTAATATTTGACCTATGAAAGTAAATCATTAAAATGTATTAAAATGTTACATACATGATCCTGAAATTATGATATGAATGAGCTTGCTCATAGTCTATGCAAGTGTTTAATGTATGCAAGGAGGATATGAATATGGATCAAAATATGCTGGCAATATGCTGATGTGTGAGAGAAAAGTGCTATGTTTGGCCTCAGTGTTTTCTCTGTTCTGTAAAGACGATAATATGCATTTCTGAATAGAGAATGGGGGAGAATGGCAGGAGCATGTGTGTTTGACCAAAGACAATCGGCTGCACTGGGACGTAGTCTCTTCCCACAGAGGCAGTGTCTCAGATACAACTTGCATTGGAGACTACAAGTCAGACCAAACAGCCAGAAACATCCAGCAGAAATGGAACGTTTTAAAAAGAGGACCATTAAAGTTGTGTGTTAGTTCCTCGTCGGGTGACAGACATAATGACTGGCGTTCCTTATGGGGACGTTTCTCTCTGTCTTCTTTCAGAATGTATTCTGTTTCTTGTTCCCTAGTTATCTCTGTTAACCCAGAAGTCAAATATAGCGGAGTTGGGTCAGCTACACGCAGAAACTGCCCACGGGAGATTAGTTCCCTATGACATTTACAATGGTACTGCAGAGTGCTTTATGCACTTTGGCTTCAAGGGAACTTGATATATATATATATTTTTTGATGCATTCAACTGCTTTTGTTTCTGCCTTTTTGAGTGTATTTTCTTCCTGATGCTTTTCAATGTAGAACAAAGCAAACTATTTCCAAATAGATTTTCTAAATAAAGCAAATAAAGTTGGAGTTGAGACTTCTTGTGTTCTCGTACAATATAAAAGGAAGTTAGTTGCTTCACTAACACTCTCAAACTACACTATTTTAGAATCTAATCCATTTTTCTTAGGGGGATATGCAGCGAGTGGAGTATTCTGGGTTTGTATCTATTTTAAAGGTGTCGAGTCTTAACTAATTCGTTGATTTATTGACCTAAATGTATTGATTTATTGACAGGTCTTAACTCACATTATACAGACCTCTTGAGAGACCCTTACCAACGGCAGAGTGCGGTCGCTTTCCCACCCAATCAAAGCCGAGTATAGCTCCTCGAAACAACACACTTTGGCGACAATTGGATGGCTGGCTTGTCACTCATAATTTAGGGCGTTGATGAACAATGGCACGAAAGGCCACAAATGAGAATTGTTAGTGCTATCAGGGATCCTTGGGACATAACCTTTACTCGAACATTAACCCTTACCATTTTACATGTTAACTTCAATTGGGGCAACGTCAATGTCGTGATGTGCCAAGGATCCCGAATAGCTTTACGCCAAATGATAATAGCATGCGTTTGTACTACCGTTAGCTAGCTGTCAACAGCAGTAGATAGGAAGAGTTAGACTAACGTTTTATATAGCTACATTTTTATTTAAAAAAAAGACAATCGCATGTTAAATATGCAATATCTCGTTACCAGATGTGCAAGGTATGACGCTTTTATATTGTTGTATTTTCGCAATATGTTTTTAGCACGCGAGCTAACTAACGTTAGATGTAACTTACTATCAACGAATAGCATGCTAACTTTAGCTAGCTACAGTACCTAGCGCCAAAACCAATAATTGGCATCGTTTAAGACATCACGAGTTACACGTATAAAAGGTTAACTTTGTCAATCCTCACATGCTGAAATCCCCATGACTAGTTTTGAAAGCAGTTTCAATGCACAGTTGGGTGTAGGCTATAATGCAATATCTGTGGTATGCATGTCATCAGCACTGCACTCCTCGTAAATAGCTTTGTTTTGGTTCTTTTTGACAAATTCTCCCTCTCCTGTATAGGGTATTGGTAGGGCCAGGAGTTTTTCCTAGACTTGTCACTTGGTCAGGAAACGCTATTGGTCCTTGGTATTACATATGTTTTTCTGACAACCAAAAAAGTGTATGACTTATCCTACTACAACTCGCCGATTATTATTGTTTCAACACGGGCATTGCGGATGTATTAGCCTGAACTGATGCCCAGCGTGACTGTTCTGTACTCCGATATCGAAAATATTCCCATCGGTGAAGTAATTTAGTGCTCCTACAACCACAAAACAACCATGAATACCTTCGTAGCCATCCATGGCAAGAACATATCCCACAATCCCCTCTCCTCCACCCAAGCCATGTCTATCGACAAGCTCTTCCCGGCTCTCCTGGAGTGTTTTGGGATCATCCTGTGTGGATACATCGCCGGTAGGACAGACATAATCACCTCCTGTCAAGCTAAAGGATTAGGGAACTTTGTGTCTAAATTCGCCCTCCCGGCGCTGCTCTTCAAGAACATGGTTCTGTTGGACTTTAATAACGTGATCTGGTCGTTCCTGTGGAGTATCCTGATAGCCAAGGTGTCGGTGTTCGTCCTGGTGTGTGTTCTGACGCTAGCCGTGGCCAGTCCGGAGAGCAGGTACAGCAAGGCAGGACTCTACTCCATCTTCGCTACGCAGAGCAACGACTTCGCCCTGGGGTATCCCATTGGTGAGGATAGTTGTCTTTTGGAATGTGATCGTAGTACAATAGGGCGTGTTGATTTTCCTTTGGAAAGTTCAACCTCTTTCTCAAAACAGTCCCAGCCGTTCTACACACACATTCTGAAAGTAATCAGACCCCTTGACTTTTCCCACGTTGTTACTTTACAGCCTCATTCTAAAATTGATTACATAGTTTTTTCCGTCATCAATCTACACACAATACCCCATAATGACAAAGCAAAAACAGGTTTAGACATTTTTGCACATTTTATTTAATTTTTTTAAAATATATATATATATATATCACATTTCCATAAGTATTCAGACTCTTTACTCAGTTCTTTGTTGAAGCACCTTTGGCAGTGATTACAGCCTCGAGTCTTCTTGGGTCTCATGCTACAAGCTTGGCATACCTGTATTTGGGGAGATTCTCCCATTCTTCTCTGCAGATCCTCTCTAGCTCTGTCAGGTTGGATGGGGAGCATCGCAGCTCAGCTATTTTCAGGTCTCTCCAGACATGTTTGATCGATCGGGTTCAAGTCCGGCTCTGGCTTGGCCACTCAAGGACACTCAGAGACTTTTCCCTAAGCCACACCTGCGTTGTCTTGGCTGTGTGCTTAGGGTCGTGGTCCTGTTGGAAGGGGAACCTTCGCCCCAGTCTGAGGTCATGAGTGCTCTGGAACAGGTTTTCATTAAGGATCTCTCTGTGCTTTGCTCCGTTCATCTTTCCCTCGATCCTGACTAGTCTCCCAGTCCCCGCTGCTGAAAAACCTCCCCACTACATGATGCTGCCACCACCATGCTTCACTATAGGGATGGTGCCAGGTTTCTTTCAGACGTGATGCACTGTCAACTGGGACCTTTATATAGTCAGGTGTGTGCCTTTCCAAGTTGTAGAAACCGCTCAAAGATGATCAATGGAAACAGGATGCACCTGAGCTCAATTTACAGTCTCATAGCAAAGGGTCTGAATAGTTATGTAAATAAGTTATTTCTGTTTATTTGTAATACATTTGCAAACACTTCTCAAAACCTCTTCGCTTTGTCATTATGGCGTATTGTGTGTAGCTTGATGAGGAAAACATTTTAATTTAATCAATTTTAGAATAAGGCTGTAACATAACAAAATGTGGAAAAAGTGAAGGGGTCTGAATACTTCCTGAATGCTCTGTATTTGTTGGAACATCTGGGAGTCCCTGAGGAGTGGTTTGGAAACCATACAATAACATCTGCCACCCCCCGTCCCTGCAGTGGATGCCCTGTACAGGAACACATATCCAGAGTACCTGCAGTACATCTACCTGGTGGCTCCTGTCTCCCTGATGTTCCTCAATCCCATAGGATTTGCCTTCTGTGAGGTCCAGAAGTGGAAGGACCACCCAGAGAGACAGCAGGGCAAGTTGCAGATCGTCAGAGTGGTGCTGTTGCAGGTCATTTCATCTTGCTTTCTTCTGTGATCAATAGTTTTTCTTTGTTTTGCAAATGACATTAAATGGTGCTTTATTCTTTATTGGACTTGGAACATATTTAACATTCAATACAAGTAGTAAATACGCAGGATTTTGTAACAAATAAATTAGAGTGAAAGGATCTGTGTATCTGTTAGCTAGCTGTGATAAGAATAGAAAAACATCTTAATATCACAGTGAATAATAAAGGCTAGAAAACATGGTGTCAGGGTGTCTTAGGGGGTTGGGTTGAACATGGTGTCAGGGTGTCTTAGGGGGTTGGGTTAAAACATGGTGTCAGGGTGTCTTAGGGGGTTGGGTTGAACATGGTGTCAGGGTGTCTTAGGGGGTTGGGTTGAACATGGTGTCAGGGTGTCTTAGGGGGTTGGGTTAAACATGGTGTCAGGGTGTGTCTTAGGGGGTTGGGTTAAAACATGGTGTCAGGGTGTCTTAGGGGGTTGAGTTAAAACATGGTGTCAGGGTGTCTTAGGGGGTTGGGTTAAAACATGCTGTCAGGGTGTGTCTTAGGGGGTTAAAACATGGTGTCAGGGTGTGTCTTAGGGGTTGGGTTAACATGGTGTCAGGGTGTCTTAGGGGTTGGGTTAACATGGTGTCAGGGTGTCTTAGGGGTTGGGTTAACATGGTGTCAGGGTGTCTTAGGGGGTTGGGTTAACATGGTGTCAGGGTGTGTCTTAGGGGGTTGGGTTAACATGGTGTCGGGGTGTGTCTTAGGGGGTTGAGTTAAAAGATGGTGTCAGGGTGTCTTAGGGGGTTGGGTTAAAACATGGTGTCAGGGTGTGTCTTCGGGGGTTAAAACATGGTGTCAGGGTGTGTCTTAGGGGGTTGGGTTAACATGGTGTCAGGGTGTCTTAGGGGGTTGGGTTAACATGGTGTCAGGGTGTCTTAGGGGGTTGGGTTAACATGGTGTCAGGGTGTCTTAGGGGGTTGGGTTAACATGGTGTCAGGGTGTCTTAGGGGGTTGGGTTAAAACATGGTGTCAGGGTGTGTCTTCGGGGGTTAAAACATGGTGTCAGGGTGTGTCTTAGGGGGTTGGGTTAAATCAGGGTGTCTTAGGGGGTTGGGTTAACATGGTGTCAGGGTGTGTCTTAGGGGGTTAAAACATGGTGTCAGGGTGTGTCTTAGGAGGTTGGGTTAAATCATGGTGTCAGGGTGTATTAGGGGACTGGGTTAAAACATGGTGTCAGGGTGTCTTAGGGGGTCTGGGTTAAACATGGTGTCAGGGTGTCTTAGGGGGTCTGGGTTAACATGGTGTCAGGGTGTGTCTTAGGTGGTTGGGTTAAACATGGTGTCAGGGTGTCTTAGGGGGTTGGGTTAACATGGTGTCAGGGTGTGTCTTAGGGGGTTGGGTTAATGGCAATAAGACAGATTTTTTGTGGACTGTAAGGAAAGTGGACAGTAAAATGTTATTCTATACAGTGGTGGCTGGTGGACATTGTGTCCCACTTTTATTCGAATCTATTTTATAGGTACTGAAGAACCCGATAGTGTTCATGGTGGTGGTCGGGATCGTGTCCCACTTTGCCCTGGGCCAGAGGATCCCTGCTGTGATGGAGGAGTTTGTGGATGGCCTGGCCAACTCCTTCGGAGGAGCAGCTCTCTTCTACCTGGGACTATCTATGGTGGGACAGGTGACGAAACTCACCAGGTCTACTGGAGTAGCCCTTATCCTGCTCATCACTGCCAAACTGTGAGTTACAGAAATGTCAAGAACTGACATTCCTTCAAGTCGTTATCAACCTACCCTGTGGGAATGGATGGATAGGGTGCTGACAATAGGTTACTGTCCTGTCCTAGTGGTACTGTCCTGTCCTAGTGGTACTGTCCTGTCCTAGTGGTACTGTACTGTCCTAGTGGTGTGGTACTGTCCTAGTGGTCCTGTCCTGTCCTAGTGGTGTGGTACTGTCCTGTCCTAGTGGTGTGGTACTGTCTTAGTGGTACTGTCCTAATGGTACTGTACTGTCCTAGTGGTACTGTCCTAGTGGTACTGTCCTAGTGGTGTGGTACTGTCCTGTCCTAGTGGTGTGGTACTGTCCTAGTGGTACTGTCCTAATGGTACTGTACTGTCCTAGTGGTACTGTCCTAATGGTACTGTACTGTCCTAGTGGTACTGCCCTAGTGGTACTGTCCTGCCCTAGTGGTACTGTCCTGCCCTAGTGGTACTGTCCTGTCCTAGTGGTACTGTCCTGCCCTAGTGGTGTGGTACTGCCCTGCCCTAGTGGTGTGGTACTGCCCTGCCCTAGTGGTGTGGTACTGTCCTAGTGGTCCTGTCCTGTCCTAGTGGTGTGGTACTGTCCTGTCCTAGTGGTGTGGTACTGTCTTAGTGGTACTGTCCTAATGGTACTGTACTGTCCTAGTGGTACTGTCCTAGTGGTACTGTCCTAGTGGTACTGTCCTAGTGGTGTGGTACTGTCCTAGTGGTGTGGTACTGTCCTGTCCTAGTGGTGTGGTACTGTCTTAGTGGTACTGTCCTGTCCTAGTGGTGTGGTACTGTCCTAGTGGTACTGTCCTAATGGTACTGTACTGTCCTAGTGGTACTGTCCTAGTGGTACTGTACTAGTGCTACTGTCCTGTCCTAGTGGTACTGTCCTGTCCTAGTGGTACTGCCCTAGTGGTACTGCCCTGCCCTAGTGGTACTGTCCTGTCCTAGTGGTACTGTCCTGTCCTAGTGGTACTGTCCTGCCCTAGTGGTACTGTCCTAGTGGTACTGTCCTAGTGGTACTGTCCTAGTGGTACTGTCCTGCCCTAGTGGTCCTGTCCTAGTGGTACTGTCCTGTCCTAGTGGTACTGTCCTGTCCTAGTGGTACTGCCCTAGTGGTACTGCCCTAGTGGTACTGTCCTGCCCTAGTGATACTGCCCTAGTGGTACTGTCCTGTCCTAGTGGTACTGTCCTAGTGGTACTGTCCTAGTGGTACTGTCCAAGTGGTACTGCCCTAGTGGTACTGCCCTAGTGGTACTGTCCTGTCCTAGTGGTACTGCCCTAGTGGTACTGCCCTGCCCTAGTGGTACTGTCCTGTCCTAGTGGTACTGTCCTAGTGGTACTGTCCTGCCCTAGTGGTACTGCCCTGCCCTAGTGGTACTGCCCTAGTGGTACTGTCCTAGTGGTACTGTCCTAGTGGTACTGTCCTGCCCTAGTGGTACTGTACTGTCCTAGTGGTGTGGTACTGTCCTAGTGGTCCTGTCCTGTCCTAGTGGTGTGGTACTGTCTTAGTGGTACTGTCCTAATGGTACTGTACTGTCCTAGTGGTACTGTCCTAGTGGTACTGTCCTAGTGGTGTGGTACTGTCCTGTCCTAGTGGTGTGGTACTGTCCTAGTGGTACTGTCCTAATGGTACTGTACTGTCCTAGTGGTACTGTCCTAATGGTACTGTACTGTCCTAGTGGTACTGTCCTAGTGGTACTGTCCTGCCCTAGTGGTACTGTCCTGCCCTAGTGGTACTGTCCTGTCCTAGTGGTACTGTCCTGTCCTAGTGGTACTGTCCTGCCCTAGTGGTACTGCCCTGCCCTAGTGGTGTGGTACTGCCCTGCCCTAGTGGTGTGGTACTGTCCTAGTGGTCCTGTCCTGTCCTAGTGGTGTGGTACTGTCCTAGTGGTGTGGTACTGTCCTGTCCTAGTGGTGTGGTACTGTCTTAGTGGTACTGTCCTAATGGTACTGTACTGTCCTAGTGGTACTGTCCTAGTGGTACTGTCCTAGTGGTACTGTCCTAGTGGTGTGGTACTGTCCTAGTGGTGTGGTACTGTCCTGTCCTAGTGGTGTGGTACTGTCTTAGTGGTACTGTCCTGTCCTAGTGGTGTGGTACTGTCCTAGTGGTACTGTCCTAATGGTACTGTACTGTCCTAGTGGTACTGTCCTAGTGGTACTGTACTAGTGCTACTGTCCTGTCCTAGTGGTACTGTCCTGTCCTAGTGGTACTGCCCTAGTGGTACTGTCCTGTCCTAGTGGTACTGTCCTGTCCTAGTGGTACTATCCTAGTGGTACTGTCCTGTCCTAGTGGTACTGTCCTGCCCTAGTGGTACTGTCCTAGTGGTACTCTCCTAGTGGTACTGTCCTGTCCTAGTGGTCCTGTCCTAGTGGTACTGTCCTGTCCTAGTGGTACTGTCCTGTCCTAGTGGTACTGTCCTAGTGGTACTGTCCTAGTGGTACTGTCCTGCCCTAGTGGTACTGCCCTAGTGGTACTGCCCTGCCCTAGTGGTACTGTCCTGTCCTAGTGGTACTGTCCTGTCCTAGTGGTACTGTCCTGCCCTAGTGGTACTGCCCTAGTGGTACTGCCCTGCCCTAGTGGTACTGTCCTGTCCTAGTGGTACTGTCCTAGTGGTACTGTCCTGTCCTAGTGGTACTGTCCTGCCCTAGTGGTACTGCCCTAGTGGTACTGTCCTAGTGGTACTGTCCTGCCCTAGTGGTACTGTCCTGCCCTAGTGGTACTGTCCTGTCCTAGTGGTACTGTCCTAGTGGTACTGCCCTAGTGGTACTGCCCTAGTGGTACTGTCCTGTCCTAGTGGTACTGCCCTAGTGGTACTGTCCTGTCCTAGTGGTACTGTCCTGTCCTAGTGGTACTGTCCTGTCCTAGTGGTACTATCCTAGTGGTACTGTCCTGTCCTAGTGGTACTGTCCTGCCCTAGTGGTACTGTCCTAGTGGTACTCTCCTAGTGGTACTGTCCTGTCCTAGTGGTCCTGTCCTAGTGGTACTGTCCTGTCCTAGTGGTACTGTCCTGTCCTAGTGGTACTGTCCTAGTGGTACTGTCCTAGTGGTACTGTCCTAGTGGTACTGCCCTAGTGGTACTAGTGGTACTGTCCTGTCCTAGTGGTACTGTCCTGTCCTAGTGGTACTGTCCTGTCCTAGTGGTACTGTCCTAGTGGTACTGCCCTAGTGGTACTGCCCTAGTGGTACTGTCCTGTCCTAGTGGTACTGCCCTAGTGGTACTGTCCTGTCCTAGTGGTACTGTCCTAGTGGTACTGTCCTAGTGGTACTGCCCTAGTGGTACTGCCCTAGTGGTACTGTCCTGTCCTAGTGGTACTGTCCTGTCCTAGTGGTACTGTCCTAGTGGTACTGTCCTAGTGGTACTGCCCTAGTGGTACTGCCCTAGTGGTACTGTCCTGTCCTAGTGGTACTGCCCTAGTGGTACTGTCCTGTCCTAGTGGTACTGTCCTAGTGGTACTGTCCTGTCCTAGTGGTACTGCCCTAGTGGTACTGCCCTAGTGGTACTGTCCTGCCCTAGTGGTACTGTCCTAGTGGTACTGTCCTGTCCTAGTGGTACTGTCCTGTCCTAGTGGTACTGCCCTAGTGGTACTGTCCTGTCCTAGTGGTACTGTCCTGTCCTAGTGGTACTGTCCTGTCCTAGTGGTACTGCCCTAGTGGTACTGTCCTGTCCTAGTGGTACTGTCCTGTCCTAGTGGTACTGCCCTAGTGGTACTGTCCTGTCCTAGTGGTACAGCCCTAGTGGTACTGTCCTAGTGGTACTGTCCTAGTGGTACTGCCCTAGTGGTCCTGTCCTGTCCTAGTGGTGTGGTACTGTCCTGTCCTAGTGGTGTGGTACTGTCCTAGTGGTACTGTCCTAATGGTACTGTACTGTCCTAGTGGTACTGTCCTAATGGTACTGTACTGTCCTAGTGGTACTGCCCTAGTGGTACTGTCCTGCCCTAGTGGTACTGTCCTGCCCTAGTGGTACTGTCCTGTCCTAGTGGTACTGTCCTGCCCTAGTGGTGTGGTACTGCCCTGCCCTAGTGGTGTGGTACTGCCCTGCCCTAGTGGTGTGGTACTGTCCTAGTGGTCCTGTCCTGTCCTAGTGGTGTGGTACTGTCCTGTCCTAGTGGTGTGGTACTGTCTTAGTGGTACTGTCTTAGTGGTACTGTCCTAATGGTACTGTACTGTCCTAGTGGTACTGTCCTAGTGGTACTGTCCTAGTGGTGTGGTACTGTCCTAGTGGTGTGGTACTGTCCTGTCCTAGTGGTGTGGTACTGTCTTAATGGTACTGTCCTGTCCTAGTGGTGTGGTACTGTCCTAGTGGTACTGTCCTAATGGTACTGTACTGTCCTAGTGGTACTGTCCTAGTGGTACTGTACTAGTGCTACTGTCCTGTCCTAGTGGTACTGTCCTGTCCTAGTGGTACTGCCCTAGTGGTACTGTCCTGTCCTAGTGGTACTGTCCTGTCCTAGTGGTACTGTCCTGCCCTAGTGGTACTGCCCTAGTGGTACTGTCCTAGTGGTACTGTCCTAGTGGTACTGTCCTAGTGGTACTGTCCTAGTGGTCCTGTCCTAGTGGTACTGTCCTGTCCTAGTGGTACTGCCCTAGTGGTACTGCCCTAGTGGTACTGTCCTGCCCTAGTGATACTGCCCTAGTGGTACTGTCCTGTCCTAGTGGTACTGTCCTAGTGGTACTGTCCTAGTGGTACTGTCCAAGTGGTACTGCCCTAGTGGTACTGCCCTAGTGGTACTGTCCTGTCCTAGTGGTACTGCCCTAGTGGTACTGCCCTGCCCTAGTGGTACTGTCCTGTCCTAGTGGTACTGTCCTAGTGGTACTGTCCTGCCCTAGTGGTACTGCCCTGCCCTAGTGGTACTGCCCTAGTGGTACTGTCCTAGTGGTACTGTCCTAGTGGTACTGTCCTGCCCTAGTGGTACTGTACTGTCCTAGTGGTGTGGTACTGTCCTAGTGGTCCTGTCCTGTCCTAGTGGTGTGGTACTGTCCTGTCCTAGTGGTGTGGTACTGTCTTAGTGGTACTGTCCTAATGGTACTGTACTGTCCTAGTGGTACTGTCCTAGTGGTACTGTCCTAGTGGTGTGGTACTGTCCTGTCCTAGTGGTGTGGTACTGTCCTAGTGGTACTGTCCTAATGGTACTGTACTGTCCTAGTGGTACTGTCCTAATGGTACTGTACTGTCCTAGTGGTACTGTCCTAGTGGTACTGTCCTGCCCTAGTGGTACTGTCCTGCCCTAGTGGTACTGTCCTGTCCTAGTGGTACTGTCCTGTCCTAGTGGTACTGTCCTGCCCTAGTGGTACTGCCCTGCCCTAGTGGTGTGGTACTGCCCTGCCCTAGTGGTGTGGTACTGTCCTAGTGGTCCTGTCCTGTCCTAGTGGTGTGGTACTGTCCTAGTGGTGTGGTACTGTCCTGTCCTAGTGGTGTGGTACTGTCTTAGTGGTACTGTCCTAATGGTACTGTACTGTCCTAGTGGTACTGTCCTAGTGGTACTGTCCTAGTGGTACTGTCCTAGTGGTGTGGTACTGTCCTAGTGGTGTGGTACTGTCCTGTCCTAGTGGTGTGGTACTGTCTTAGTGGTACTGTCCTGTCCTAGTGGTGTGGTACTGTCCTAGTGGTACTGTCCTAATGGTACTGTACTGTCCTAGTGGTACTGTCCTAGTGGTACTGTACTAGTGCTACTGTCCTGTCCTAGTGGTACTGTCCTGTCCTAGTGGTACTGCCCTAGTGGTACTGCCCTGCCCTAGTGGTACTGTCCTGTCCTAGTGGTACTGTCCTGTCCTAGTGGTACTATCCTAGTGGTACTGTCCTGTCCTAGTGGTACTGTCCTGCCCTAGTGGTACTGTCCTAGTGGTACTCTCCTAGTGGTACTGTCCTGTCCTAGTGGTCCTGTCCTAGTGGTACTGTCCTGTCCTAGTGGTACTGTCCTGTCCTAGTGGTACTGTCCTAGTGGTACTGTCCTAGTGGTACTGTCCTGCCCTAGTGGTACTGCCCTAGTGGTACTGCCCTGCCCTAGTGGTACTGTCCTGTCCTAGTGGTACTGCCCTAGTGTACTCCTAGTGGTACTCCTAGTGGTACTGTCCTGCCCTAGTGGTACTGCCCTAGTGGTACTGCCCTGCCCTAGTGGTACTGTCCTGTCCTAGTGGTACTGTCCTAGTGGTACTGTCCTGTCCTAGTGGTACTGTCCTGCCCTAGTGGTACTGCCCTAGTGGTACTGTCCTAGTGGTACTGTCCTGCCCTAGTGGTACTGTCCTGCCCTAGTGGTACTGTCCTGCCCTAGTGGTACTGTCCTGTCCTAGTGGTACTGTCCTAGTGGTACTGCCCTAGTGGTACTGCCCTAGTGGTACTGTCCTGTCCTAGTGGTACTGCCCTAGTGGTACTGTCCTGTCCTAGTGGTACTGTCCTGTCCTAGTGGTACTGTCCTAGTGGTACTGTCCTGTCCTAGTGGTACTATCCTAGTGGTACTGTCCTGTCCTAGTGGTACTGTCCTGCCCTAGTGGTACTGTCCTAGTGGTACTCTCCTAGTGGTACTGTCCTGTCCTAGTGGTCCTGTCCTAGTGGTACTGTCCTGTCCTAGTGGTACTGTCCTGTCCTAGTGGTACTGTCCTAGTGGTACTGTCCTAGTGGTACTGCCCTAGTGGTACTGCCCTAGTGGTACTGTCCTGTCCTAGTGGTACTGCCCTAGTGGTACTGTCCTGTCCTAGTGGTACTGT
The DNA here is from genome assembly GCF_036934945.1 of Oncorhynchus masou masou. Lineage (NCBI taxonomy): Eukaryota > Metazoa > Chordata > Actinopteri > Salmoniformes > Salmonidae > Oncorhynchus > Oncorhynchus masou. The sequence continues at coordinate 79,545 of NW_027004117.1, forward strand.
CCTAGTGGTACTGTCCTAGTGGTACTGTCCTAGTGGTGTCCTAGTGGTACTGTCCTAGTGGTACTGCCCTAGTGGTACTGTCCTGTCCTAGTGGTACTGTCCTGTCCTAGTGGTACTGCCCTAGTGGTACTGTCCTGTCCTAGTGGTACTGTCCTGTCCTAGTGGTACTGGTAGTGGTACTGTCCTGTCCTAGTGGTACTGCCCTAGTGGTACTGTCCCCTAGTGGTACTGTCCTGTCCCTAGTGGTACTGCCTAGTGGTACTGTCCTGTCTAGTGGTAGTGGTCCTGTCCTAGTGTCCTGTCCTAGTGGTACTGTCCTGTCCTAGTGGTACTGTCCTAGTGGTACTGTCCTAGTGTACTGTCTAGTGGTACTGTCCTAGTGGTACTGCCCTAGTGGTACTGCCCTAGTGGTACTGTCCTGGTACTCCTAGTGGTACTGCTGTCCTAGTGGTACTGTCCTGTCCTAGTGGTACTGTCCTAGTGGTACTGTCCTCCTAGTGGTACCTGTCCTAGTGGTACTGTCCCTAGTGGTACTGCCCTAGTGGTACTGTCCTGCCCTAGTGGTACTGTCCTAGTGGTACTGTCCTGTCCTAGTGGTACTGTCCTGTCCTAGTGGTACTGCCCTAGTGGTACTGTCCTGTCCTAGTGGTACTGTCCTAGTGTCCTAACACAGTGGTATCTGTCTGTCTCTCCTATGTAGGCTGGTGATGCCTCTCATCTGTAAGGACATGGTCGACCTGCTGGACTCTACAGGTTCCAACAGCAGCAGTCTGAACCACTCCAGCCTGTCCAACTATGCCTTTCTCTACGGGGTGTTCCCCCCTGCTCCCAGCGTAGCCATCTACGCATCACAGTACAACATGGAGCTGGACGTGGTGAGTTGGTACCCCACACACACACACCACAGTACAACATGGAGCTGGACGTGGTGAGCTGGTACCCCTCCACACACACACACACACACACACACACACACACCACAGTACAACATGGAGCTGGACGTGGTGAGTTGGTACCCTCTCCACACACACACACACACACACACACACACACACACACACACACACACACCACAGTACAACATGGAGCTGGAAGTGGTGAGTTGGTACCACACACACACACACACACACACACACACACACACACACACACACACACACACACCACAGTACAACATGGAGCTGGACGTGGTGAGTTGGTACCACACACACACACACACACCACAGTACAACATGGAGCTGGACGTGGTGAGTTGGTACCCCACACACACACACACACACACACACACACACCACAGTACAACATGGAGCTGGACGTGGTGAGTTGGTACCCCACACACACACACAGACACACCACAGTACAACATGGAGCTGGACGTGGTGAGTTGGTACCCCACACACACACACACCACAGTACAACATGGAGCTGGACGTGGTGAGTTGGTACCCTACACACACACACAGACACACCACAGTACAACATGGAGCTGGACGTGGTGAGTTGGTACCCCACACACACACACAGACACACCACAGTACAACATGGAGCTGGACGTGGTGAGTTGGTACCCCACACACACACACACACACCACAGTACAACATGGAGCTGGACGTGGTGAGTTGGTACCACACACACACAAACACACCACAGTACAACATGGAGCTGGACGTGGTGAGTTGGTAACACACACACACACACCACACCACACCACACCACACCACACCACACCACACCCCACCCCACCACAGTACAACATGGAGCTGGACGTGGTGAGTTGGTACCACACACACACACACAGTACAACATGGAGCTGGATGTGGTGAGTTGGTAACACACACACACACACACACACACACAGTACAACATGGGGCTGGACGTGGTGAGTTGGTAACACACACACACACACACCACAGTACAACATGGAGCTGGAAGTGGTGAGTATTACATTATCAATTCGTATTTAATTTCTTAGCTAATAGCCACCTTTCTAGACAGCCAGGGCTTGTATTTACACATCTCTCTCTCTACCTCTGTCTGTCCTCCTGTAGGTGACGTCAGGGATGGTGATCAGCACGTTCCTGTCTGCCCCCATCATGTCTCTCTCTACCTCTCTGTCTGTCCTCCTGTAGGTGACGTCAGGGATGGTGATCAGCACGTGCCTGTCTGCCCCCATCATGTCTCTCTCTACCTCTCTGTCTGTCCTCCTGTAGGTGACGCCCAGGGATGGTGATCAGCACGTTCCTGTCTGCCCCCATCATGTCTCTCTCTACCTCTCTGTCTGTCCTCCTGTAGGTGACGTCAGGGATGGTGATCACTGTACTGTCTAGTGGTAGTCCTAATGGTACACGTTCCTGTCTGCCCCCATCATGTCTCTCTCTACCTCTCTGTCTGTCCTCCTGTAGGTGACGTCAGGGATGGTGATCAGCACGTTCCTGTCTGCCCCCATCATGTCTCTCTCTACCTCTCTGTCTGTCCTCCTGTAGGTGACGTCAGGGATGGTGATCACCACGTGGTCCTGTCTGCCCCCATCATGTCTCTCTCTACCTCTCTGTCTGTCCTCCTGTAGGTGACGTCAGGGATGGTGATCAGCACGTGTCCTGTCTGCCCCCATCATGTCTCTCTCTACCTCTCTGTCTGTCCTCCTGTAGGTGACGTCAGGGATGGTGATCAGCACGTTCCTGTCTGCCCCCATCATGTCTCTCTCTACCTCTCTGTCTGTCCTCCTGTAGGTGACGTCAGGGATGGTGATCAGCACGTGCCTGTCTGCCCCCATCATGTCTCTCTCTACCTCTCTGTCTGTCCTCCTGTAGGTGACGTCAGGGATGGTGATCAGCACGTTCCTGTCTGCCCATCATGTCTCTCTCTACCTCTCTGTCTGTCCTCCTGTAGGTACGTCAGGGATGGTGATCAGCACTGTGCCTGTCTGCCCCCATCATGTCTCTCTCTACCTCTCTGTCTGTCCTCCTGTAGGTGACTTCAGGGATGGTGATCAGCACGTCTCCTGTCTGCCCCCATCATGTCTCTCTCTGTCCTCTCTGTCTGTCCTCCTGTAGGTGACGTCAGGGATGGTGGTCTGCACGTGGCCTGTCTGCCCCCATCATGTCTCTCTCTACCTCTCTGTCTGTCCTCCTGTAGGTGACTGTCCTGCCTAGTGGATGGTGATCAGCACGTGTCCTGTCTGCCCCCATCATGTCTCTCTCTACCTGGTCTGTCTGTCCTCCTGTAGGTGACGTCAGGGATGGTGATCTGCACGTGCCTGTCTGCCCCCATGGTGTGGTCTCTCTCTACCTCTCTGTCTGTCCTCCTGTAGGTGACTGTCAGGGATGGTGATCTGCACGTGCCTGTCTGCCCCCATCATGTCTCTCTGGTACCTCTCTGTCTGTCCTCCTGTGGGTTGTCAGGGATGGTGATCCAGCACGTGCCTGTCTGCCCCCATCATGTGTGGTCTCTCTACCTCTCTGTCTGTCCTCCTGTGGTACTGTCAGGGATGGTGATCAGCACGTGCCTGTCTGCCCCCATCATGTCTCTCTCTACCTCTCTGTCTGTCCTCCTGTAGGTGATCAGGGATGGTGATCCAGTGGCACGTGCCTGTCTGCCCCCATCATGTCTCTGGTCTACCTCTCTGTCTGTCCTCCTGTGGTGACTGTCAGGGATGGTGATCAGCACGTGCCATGGTGTCTGCCCCCATCATGTCTCTCTGGTACCTCTCTGTCTGTCCTCCTGTAGGTGACGTCAGGGATGGTGTTCAGCACGTGCCTGTACTGCCCCCATCATGTCTCTCTCTACCTCTCTGTCTGTCCTCCTGTAGGTGACGTCCAGGGATGGTGATCAGCACGTGCCTGTCTGCCCCCATCATGTCTCTGGTCTACCTCTCTGTCTGTCCTCCTGTAGGTGACGTCAGGGATGGTGATCAGCACGTGCCTGTCTGCCCCCATCATGTCTCTCTGGTACTATCTCTGTCTGTCCTCCTGTAGGTGACGTCAGGGATGGTGATCAGTGGCACGTGCCTGTCTGCCCCCATCATGTCTCTCTCTACCTCTCTGTCTGTCCTCCTGTAGGTGACGTCCAGGGATGGTGATCAGCATGTCCTGCCTGTCTGCCCCCATCATGTCTCTCTCTACCTCTCTGTCTGTCCTCCTGTAGGTGACGTCAGGGATGGTGATCAGCACGTGCCTGTCTGCCCCCATCATGTACTCTCTCTACCTCTCTGTCTGTCCTCCTGTAGGTGACGTCAGGGTATGGTGATCAGCACGTACTGTCCTGTCTGCCCCCATCATGTCTCTCTCTACCTCTCTGTCTGTCCTCCTGTAGGTGACTGTCAGGGATGGTGATCAGCACGTGCCTGTCTGCCCCCATCATGTCTCTCTCTACCTCTCTGTCTGTCCTCCTGTAGGTACTGACGTCAGGGATGGTGATCAGCACTGTGGTACTCCTAGTGTCTGCCCCCATCATGTCTGTCTCTCTACCTAGTGTCTGTCTGTCCTGAAACACAGGTGACTGTCCTAGGGATGGTGACTGACCATCCTGTCTGTCCCCCATCATGTCTCTCTCTACCTCTCTGTCTGTCCTCCTGTAGGTGACTCTCATCTGGGATGGTGATCAGCACAGGTTCCTGTCTGCCCCCATCATGTACGTGTCAGCCTGGCTGCTGACCATCCCCCTGATGAACCCCAAGCCACTGGTCACTGAGCTGCAGAATGTCAGCTTCAACATCAGCATCGTCAGCCTGGTCGCACTGGTGAGGGTTCTCTCTATGTTCTTGTCTCTCTCTGTCTCTCTGTCTCTCAATTCAATTCAATTTCAATTCAATTTAAGGGGCTTTATTGGCATGGGAAACATGTGTTAACATTGCCAAAGCAAATAAGGTAAACAATAAAAATTAACAGTAGACATCACACATACAGAAGTTTCAAAACAATAAAGACATTACAAATGTCATATTCCTTCATATACATACATATATACACAGTGTTTTTACAATGTACAAATGGTAAAGGACACAAGATAAAATAAATACAGCATTCTATGGGTTGTATTTACAATGGTGTTTGTTCCTCACTAGTACAACATGCTAAAGGGTTATTGGCAACAGGTCACAAATCTTGCTCTGATGGCACACAGTACATTCTAAAGGGTTATTACTGTCTCTCTCTCTTCATATACAGTACTTCTCTCTCTGTTTTACATATATCCTCTGTTTCTCTCTCTCTCTCTCATATACAGTACATCTAAAGGGTTTACATTATCTCTCTGTTTCTCTCTCTTTCTCAGCCAGGGCTTGTATTTTCTCTCTCTCTCTCTCTGTCTCTCTAAAGGGTTGTCTACATATCACGTCTCTTCTCTATCTCATGTCTCTCTCTACCTCTCTCTCTGTTTCCTCTGTCTCTGATCTCTGTGCCCCCCTCTCTCTCTCTCTCTCTGTTTCTCTCTCTGTCTCTCCTGTTTCTGCCTTCTGCCCCCTCATGTTCTCTCTCTCTCTGTCTGTCTCCTCTGACGTCAGGACATCTCTCTCTGTCTGCCCCCATCATGTCTCTCTGTTACCTCTCTGTCTGTCCTCCTCTAGGTACAGGGATGGTGATCTCTCTCTGTTTCCCATCATGTCTCTCTCTACCTCTCTGTTTCCTCTCTGTAGGTACTGATTGATCAGCACTCTCTCTCATCTGTTTCTCTCTCTCTTCTGTCCTCCTGTAGGTCTCTGGTGATCTCTCTGTTTCTGTCTGCCTCTCATCATGTCTTCTCTACTCTCTGTCTGTCTCCTGTAGGTTCTCAGGGATGGTGATCTGTTTCTCTCTCATCTCATCATGTCTCTCTCTCTCTCTCTCTGTCCTCTCTAGGTCGTCAGGGTGGTGATCTCTCTGTCTCTGTCATCATGTCTCTCTCTCTCTCTGTCTCTCCTGTAGGTGTTTCTCATCCTGTCTGCCCCCATCTCTGTACGTGTCAGCCTCTCTGACCTCTGTTTCTCTCCCTCTCTCTGTTTCTCTCTCTCTTCTTCTAAAGGGTTATCTCATCTGCCTTTCACTCTGACACCCTAAAGGGTTCTCTCATATTTATGTTCTTGTCTCTCTCTCTCTCTCTGTTCTCTCTCTCTCTCTCTCTGTTTCTCTCTCTCTCTCTGTCTTCTCTCTCTCTCTCTCTCTGTTTCTCTCTCTTTCTCTCTCTCTCTCTCGCTGTCTCTCTCTCTCTCTCTCTGTTTCTCTCTCTCTCTCTCTTACATGAAAGGCCAATGAAGAAGGCTCTTTCTCTGTTTTCAATATGCTAGTTGTCTCCCTTGGTCCTGTCTGACTTTAGCTCTCTTCTCAGGGCTGTCTCTCTGTCTCGCTGTCTCTCTGTCTCTCTGTCTGTCTCTCTCTTTCTCTCTTACATGAAAGGCCAATGAAGAAGGCAGACTTTGATACTGGTTTCAGTATCTTTAGCTGATTGAAGCAAGGGGTTGATCAGGGCTTGCTGACTCCATGGTGTTGATCAGGGCTTGCTGTATCCATGGTGTTGATCAGGGCTTGCTGTATCCATGGTGTTGATCAGGGCTTGCTGTATCCATGGTGTTGATCAGGGCTTGCTGTATCCATGGTGTTGATCAGGGCTTACTGTATCCATGGTGTTGATCAGGGCTTACTGTATCCATGGTGTTGATCAGGGCTTACTGTATCCATGGTGTTGATCAGGGCTTACTGTATCCATGGTGTTGATCAGGGCTTACTGTATCCATGGTGTTGATCAGGGCTTGCTGTATCCATGGTGTTGATCAGGGCTTGCTATATCCATGGTGTTGATCAGGGCTTACTGTATCCATGGTGTTGATCAGGGCTTGCTGTATCCATGGTGTTGATCAGGGCTTGCTGTATCCATGGTGTTGATCAGGGCTTGCTATATCCATGGTGTAGAATGCAGCTTTAATGATAGAGGATTCATACCAATGGCTTTTTAAAATTATAATCTACTCTGCAAAGACTTTTGACAACTTGAGTGGGTTCCTGCTGTATTTAAACACTGAAACACATCGTGTTTGTGTTTGTAGGTGTGGACCATCGCTGTCATTCTCCTCAGTAAGAAGTTCAAGAGGCTCCCACACATGTTTTCTATGAATCTCTTCCTGGCACAGGTTATTACATATATGTCCTTCATATACAGTACATTCTAAAGGGTTATTACATATATATCCTCCATATACAGGACATTCTAAAGGGTTATTACATATATATCCTCCATATACAGTACATTCTAAAGGGTTATTACATATATATCTTTCATATACAGTACATTCTAAAGGGTTATTACATATATGTCCTTCATATACAGGACATTCTAAAGGGTTATTACATATGTCCTTCATATACAGTACATTCTGAAGGGTTATTACATATATATCCTTCATATACAGTACATTCTAAAGGGTTATTACATATATATCCTTCATATACAGTACATTCTAAAGGGTTATTACATATATATCCTTCATATACAGTACATTCTAAAGGGTTATTACATATATATCCTTCATATACAGTACATTCTAAAGGGTTATTACATATATATCCTTCATATACAGTACATTCTGAAAGGGTTATTACATATATGTCCTTCATATACAGTACATTCTAAAGGGTTATTACATATATCCTTCATATACAGTACATTCTAAAGGGTTATTACATATATATCCTTCATATACAGTACATTCTAAAGGGTTATTACATATATATCCTTCATATACAGTACATTCTAAAGGGTTATTACATATATATCCTTCATATACAGTACATTCTAAAGGGTTATTACATATATGTCCTTCATATACAGTACATTCTAAAGGGTTATTACATATATATCCTTCATATACAGTACATTCTAAAGGGTTATTACATATATATCCTTCATATACAGTACATTCTAAAGGGTTATTACATATATATCCTTCATATACAGTACATTCTAAAGGGTTATTACATATATATCCTTCATATACAGTACATTCTAAAGGGTTATTACATATATATCCTTCATATACAGTACATTCTAAAGGGTTATTACATATATATCCTTCATATACAGTACATTCTAAAGGGTTATTACATATATGTCCTTCATATACAGTACATTCTAAAGGGTTATTACATATATGTCCTTCATATACAGGACATTCTGAATGTATTCAGACCCCTTGACTTGTTCCACATTTTGTTATGTTACAACCTTATTCTAAAATGGATGAAAAATGTTTTTGCCTCATCAATCTACGCACAATACCCCATAATGACATCACAATACCCCATAATGACATCACAATACCCCATAATGACAAAGCAAAAACTGTTTAAAAAAAAATATGTTTTTAGAAAAAACTCAAACGGAAATATCACATTTCCATAAGTATTCAGACTCTTTATTCAGTTCTTTGTTGAAGCACCTTTGGCAGTGATTACAGCCTCGAGTCTTCTGGGGATGACGCTACAAACGTGGCACACCTGTATTTGGGGTGTTTCTCCCATTCTTCTCTGCAGATCCTCTCAAGCTCTGTCAGGTTGGATGGGGAGCATCGCACCACAGCTATTTTCAGGATTCCCCAGAGATGTTAGGTCAGGTTCAAATCCGGGCTCTGGCTGGGCTACTCAAGGACATCTCAGAGACTTGTCCCGAAGCCACTCCTGCATTGTCTTGTCTGTGTGCTTAGGGTCGTAGTCCTGTTGGAAGGTGAACCTTCGCCCCCAGTCTGAGGTCCAGAGCGCTGTGGAGCAGGTTTCCATCATGAATCTCTCTGTGCTTTGTGCCGTTCATCTTTCCTTCGATCCTGACTAGTCTCTCAGCCGCTGCCACTGAAAAACATCTCCACAGCCTGATGCTACCACCATCACGCTTCACCATATGTTGCCAGGTTTCCTCCAGACATGATGCTACCACCACCACTCTTCACCGTAGGGATGGTGCCAGGTTTCCTCCAGATGTGCTGCTACCACCACCACGCTTCACTGTAGGGATGGTGCCAGGTTTCCTCCAGACGTGATGCTACCACCACCACGCTTCACCGTAGGGATGGTGCCAGGTTCCTCCAGATGTGATGCTACCACCACCACGCTTCACCGTAGGGATGGTGCCAGGTTTCCTCCAGACATGATGCTACCACCACCACGCTTCACCGGAGGGATGGTGCCAGGTTTCCTCCAGACATGATGCTACCACCACCACGCTTCACCGTAGGGATGGTGCCAGGTTTCCTCCAGACATGATGCTGCCACCACCACGCTTCACCGTAGGGATGGTGCCAGGTTTCCTCCAGATGTGATGCTTGACATTCAGGCCAAAGTGTTCAGTCTGGTTTCATCAGACCAGAGAATCTTGTTTCTCATGGTCTGAGAATCTTTATGTGCCTTTTACTGAGAGGTGGCTTCCGTCTGGCCACTCTACCATAAAGGCCTGATTGGTGGAGTGTTGCAGAGATGGTTGTCCTTCTGGAAGGTTCTCCCACCTCCTCAGAGGAACTCTGGGGAGCTCTGTCATAGTGACCTTCGGGTTCTTGGTCACCTCCCTGACCAAGGCCCTTCTCCCCCGATTGCTTAGTTTGACTGAGCAGCCAGCTCTAGGAAGAGTCTTGGTGGTTCCAAACTTGTTCCATTTAAGAATGATGGATGCCACTGTGTTCTTGGGGACCTTTAATGCTGCAGACATGTTTTGGTACCCTTCCCCAGATCTGTGCCTCCACACAATCCTGTCTCAGAGCTCCACGGACAAGTCCTTCGACCTCATGGCTTGGTTTTAGCTCTGACATGCACTGTCAACTGTGGGACCTTATATAGACAGGTGTCTGCCTTTCCAAATCATATCCAATCAACTGAATTTACCACAGGTGGACTCCAAGTTGTAGAAACATCTCTAGGATGATCAATGGAAACAGGATGCACCTGAGCTCAATTTCCAGTCTCATATCAAAAGGTCTGAATACTTATGTAAATAAGATATTTCAGTTTATTTGTAATCAAATTTCAAACATTTCTAAAAACCTGTTGTTCGCTTTGTCATTATGGGCTATTGTATGTCGATATATTAGGAAAAAATTGAATTTAATGCATTTTAGAATAAGTCTAACTTAACAAAATGTGGAAAAGGTTAAGGGGTCTGAATACTTTACGAAGGCACTGCACATAATGTTTTCTATATTCTATAAAGTTGAAATCGGAAGTTTACATACACTCAGGTTGGAGTCATTAAAACTTGTTTTTCAACCACAAATTTCTTGTTAACAAACTATAGTTTTGGCAAGTCGGTTAGGACATCTACTTTGTGCATGACACAAGTAATTTTTCCAACAAATGTTTACAGACAGATTATTTCACTTATAATTCACTGTATCACAATTCCGGTGGGTCAGAAGTTTACATACACGAAGTTGACTGTGCCTTTAAACAGCTTGGAAAATGCCAGAAAATTGTCATAAGCTAATTTACATTATTTGAGTCAATTGGAGGTTTACCTGTAGATGTATTTCAAGGCCTACCTTCAAACTCAGTGCCTATTTGCTGGACATCATGGGAAAATCAAAAAAAAATCAGCCAAGACCTCAGAAAACCAATTGTAGACCTCCACAACTCTGGTTCATCCTTGGGAGCAATTTCCAAACACCTGAAGGTACCACGTTCAGGAAACAAGTACAAAGGTATCTATATCCACAGTAAAAAGAGTCCTATATCGACATAACCGGAAAGGCCGCTCAGCAAGGAAGAAGCCACTGCTCCAAAACGGTCATAAAAAAGCCAGACTACGGTTTGAAACTTCACATGGGGACAAAGATCGTACTTTTTGGAGAAATGTCCTCTGGTCTGATGAAACAAAAATAGAACTGTTTGTTCATAATGAGCATCGTTATGTTTGGAGGAAAAAGGGGGAGGCTTGCAAGCTGAAGAACACCATCCCAACCGTGAATCACGGGGGTGTCAGCATCATGTTGTGGGGGTGCTTTGCTGCAGGAGGGACTGGTGCACTTCACAAAATAGATGGCATCATGAGGAAAAAGATTATGTGGATATATTGAAGCAATATCTCAAGACATCAGTCAGGAAGTTAAAGCTTGGTCGCAAATTGGTCTTTCAAATGGACAATGACCCCAAGCGTACTTCCAAAGTTGTGGCAAAATGGCTTAAGGACAACAAAGTCAAGGTATTGGAGTGGCCATCACAAAGCCCTGACCTCACCCTACCCGAAACATTTGACGCAAATTAAACAATTTAAAGGCAATGCTACCAAATACTAATTGAGTTTATGTAAACCTCTGACCCTCTGGGGATGTGAAAGAAATAAATAAAAACTGAAATAAATCATTCTCTCTACTATTATTCTCACATTTCACATTCTTAAAATGAAGTGGTGATCCTAACTGACCTAAGACAGGAAATTTTTACGAGGATTAAATGTCAGGAATTGTGAAACTGAGTTTTTAAATGTATGTAAACTTCCGATTTCAACTGTACACAAGTGATATATAGTAATGTGTCTCTCCTTGTCCCTGTAGTTCCTAGTGTGTGTCGGTATGATCCTGTGGAACTTCGTAGTGAAGCAGGAGGACATCTTGGGACAGGTGTTGACATTCACACTGCTCTATGGGTCACTCTACAGCACATATGTCTGGACTGGTATGTACCGCGTGTGTGTCTGGACTGGTATGGACTGCGTGCGTGTCTGGACTGGTATGTACCGTGTGTGTGTCTGGACTGGTATGTACCGCGTGTGTGTCTGGACTGGTATGTACCGCGTGTGTGTCTGGACTGGTATGTACCATGTGTCTGGACTGGTAGGTACCGGACTGGTATGTACCATGTGTCTGGACTGGTATGTACCGGACTGGTATGTACCATGTGTCTGGACTGGTAGGTACCGGACTGGTATGTACCATGTGTCTGGACTGGTATGTACCGGACTGGTATGTACCATGTGTCTGGGCTGGTATGTACCGGACTGGTATGTACCATGTGTCTGGACTGGTATGTACCGCGCGCGCGTCTGGACTGGTATGTACCGCGCGCGCGTCTGGACTGGTATGTACCGTGTGTGTCTGGACTGGTATGTACCGCGTGTGTGTCTGGACTGGTATGTACGTGTGTGTGTCTGGACTGGTATGTACCATGTGTCTGGACTGGACTGGTATGTACCTGTGTCTGGACTGGTATGTACCGGACTGGTATGTACCATGTGTCTGGACTGGTAGGTACCGGACTGGTATGTACCATGTGTCTGGACTGGTATGTACCGGACTGGTATGTACCATGTGTCTGGACTGGTATGTACCGGACTGGTATGTACCATGTGTCTGGACTGGTATGTACCGTGCGTGTCTGGACCGGTATGTACCGTGTGTGTGTGTCTGGACCGGTATGTTGTGTGTGTGTGTCTGGACTGGTATGTACTGTGTGCTGTGTGTCTGGACTGGTATGTGTGTGTCTGGACTGGTATGTACCATGTGTCTGGACTGGTAGGTACCGGACTGGTATGTACCATGTGTCTGGACTGGTATGTACCGGACTGGTATGTACCATGTGTCTGGACTGGTATGTACCGGACTGGTATGTACCGTGTGTGTGTCTGGACTGGTATGTACCGCGTGTGTGTCTGGACTGGTATGTACTGTGTGTGTGTGTGTCTGGACTGGTATGTACCGCGTGTGTGTCTGGACTGGTATGTACCGGACTGGTATGTACCATGTGTCTGGACTGGTATGTACCGGACTGGTATGTACCATGTGTCTGGACTGGTGTCTGGACTGGTATGTACCATGTGTCTGGACTGGTATGTGTGTGCGTGTCTGGACTGGTATGTACCGTGTGTGTGTCTGGACTGGTATGTACCTGCGTGCGTGTGGACTGGTATGTGTGCGTGTCTGGACTGGTATGTACTGTGTGTCTGTGGATATGTGTACTGTATCTGTGGAATAACCCTGAGTTGGTTCTGTCTGGGTCTGACTATAGGTCTCACTCTGTTTGGTTCTGACCAAGAAGGACAATTTGACTGAGGATTCCACCTTGGGTCTTCATGGTCTTTGGCTGGGGGTGTCTGTGTGTGTGTGTGTGTGTGTGTCTGGACTGGTATGTGTGTGTGTGTGTGTGTGTGTGTGTGGTGTGTGTGTGTGAAACAGTGTATGTATGTTTGTGTTCCTCAAACTTAACCTTACAGCGTTGTTCTCTTCCACAGCATACCATTCCTCATCCTGGAGGTCTGCTCCTGGCAGGGAGAGGATGCCTGGTATAGACTCTGCCTGTCTATGGCAGGGTCTGGAGAGGATGCCTGTATGTACTCTGCCTTCCTCTGCAGGGCTGGAGAGGATGTCTGGACTGGTAGACTCTGCCTTCCTCTATGGTGGGCTCAGGTGTCTGGATGGTACTATAGACTCTGCCTTCCTCTATGGCAGGGTCAGGTGAGAGGATGTCTGGACTGGTATGTACCTCTATGGCAGGGCTCAGGTGAGAGGATGCCTGATACTATAGACTCTGCCTTCCTCTATGGCAGGGCTGTGAGAGGATGCCCGATACTATAGACTCTGCCTTCCTCTATGGCAGGGTCAGGTGAGAGGATGCCTGATACTATAGTGTCTGCCTTCCTCTATGCAGGGCTCAGGTGAGAGGATGCCTGATACTATAGACTCTGCCTTCCTCTATGGCAGGATTCTGGACTGGATTCTAGACTCTGGTCCTCTATGGCTGGGCTCAGGTGAGAGGATGCCTGTGTGTGACTCTGCCTTCCTCTATGGCAGGGTCAGGTGAGAGGATGCCTGATACTATAGACTCTGCCTTCCTCAAACTCAGGTGAGAGGATGCCTGATACGTTAGACTCTGCCTTCCTCTATGGCAGGGCTCAGGTGAGAGGATGCCTGATCTAGACTGGATGTCTGATACTCTAGACTCTTCTTCTATGGCAGGGCTCAGGTGAGAGGATGCCTGATACTATAGACTCTGCCTTCCTCTATGGCAGGGCTCAGGTGAGAGGATGCCTGATACTATAGACTCTGCCTTCCTCTATGGCAGGGCTCAGGTGAGAGGATGCCTGATACTATAGACTCTGCCTTCCTCTATGGCAGGGCTCAGGTGAGAGGATGCCTGATACTATAGACTCTGCCTTCCTCTATGGCAGGGCTCAGGTGAGAGGATGCCTGATACTATAGACTCTGCCTTCCTCTATGGCAGGGCTCAGGTGAGAGGATGCCGATACTATAGACTCTGCCTTCCTCTATGGCAGGGCTCAGGTGAGAGGATGTCTGATACTATAGACTCTGCCTTCCTCTATGGCAGGGCTCAGGTGAGAGGATGCCCGATACTATAGACTCTGCCTTCCTCTATGGCAGGGCTCAGGTGAGAGGATGCCTGATACTATAGACTCTGCCTTCCTCTATGGCAGGGCTCAGGTGAGAGGATGCCTGATACTATAGACTCTGCCTTCCTCTATGGCAGGGCTCAGGTGAGAGGATGCCTGATACTATAGACTCTGCCTTCTTCTATGGCAGGGCTCAGGTGAGAGGATGCCTGATACTATAGACTCTGCCTTCCTCTATGGCAGGGCTCAGGTGAGAGGATGCCAGATACTATAGACTCTGTCTTCCTCTATGGCAGGGCTCAGGTGAGAGGATGCCCGATACTCTAGACTCTGCCTTCCTCTATGGCAGGGCTCAGGTGAGAGGATGCCCGATACTCTAGACTCTGCCTTCCTCTATGGCAGGGCTCAGGTGAGAGGATGCCCGATACTATAGACTCTGCCTTCCTCTATGGCAGGGCTCAGGTGAGAGGATGTCTGATACTATAGACTCTGCCTTCCTCTATGGCAGGGCTCAGGTGAGAGGATGCCCGATACTATAGACTCTGCCTTCCTCTATGGCAGGGCTCAGGTGAGAGGATGCCCGATACTATAGACTCTGCCTTCCTCTATGGCAGGGCTCAGGTGAGAGGATGCCTGATACTATAGACTCTGCCTTCCTCTATGGCAGGGCTCAGGTGAGAGGATGCCTGATACTATAGACTCTGCCTTCTTCTATGGCAGGGCTCAGGTGAGAGGATGCCTGATACTATAGACTCTGCCTTCCTCTATGGCAGGGCTCAGGTGAGAGGATGCCCGATACTATAGACTCTGCCTTCCTCTATGGCAGGGCTCAGGTGAGAGGATGCCTGATACTATAGACTCTGCCTTCCTCTATGGCAGGGCTCAGGTGAGAGGATGCCTGATACTATAGACTCTGCCTTCCTCTATGGCAGGGCTCAGGTGAGAGGATGCCTGATACTATAGACTCTGCCTTCCTCTATGGCAGGGCTCAGGTGAGAGGATGCCTGATACTATAGACTCTGCCTTCCTCTATGGCAGGGCTCAGGTGAGAGGATGCCCGATACTATAGACTCTGCCTTCCTCTATGGCAGGGCTCAGATGAGAGGATGCCCGATACTATAGACTCTGTCTTCCTCTATGGCAGGGCTCAGGTGAGAGGATGCCCGATACTCTAGACTCTGCCTTCCTCTATGGCAGGGCTCAGGTGAGAGGATGCCGATACTCTAGACTCTGCCTTCCTCTATGGCAGGGCTCAGGTGAGAGGATGCCTGATACTATAGACTCTGCCTTCCTCTATGGCAGGGCTCAGGTGAGAGGATGCCCGATACTATAGACTCTGCCTTCCTCTATGGCAGGGCTCAGGTGAGAGGATGCCTGATACTCTAGACTCTGCCTTCCTCTATGGCAGGGCTCAGGTGAGAGGATGCCTGATACTATAGACTCTGCCTTCCTCTATGGCAGGGCTCAGGTGAGAGGATGCCTGATACTATAGACTCTGCCTTCCTCTATGGCAGGGCTCAGGTGAGAGGATGCCCGATACTATAGACTCTGCCTTCCTCTATGGCAGGGCTCAGGTGAGAGGATGCCTGATACTATAGACTCTGCCTTCCTCTATGGCAGGGCTCAGGTGAGAGGATGCCTGATACTATAGACTCTGCCTTCCTCTATGGCAGGGCTCAGGTGAGAGGATGCCTGATACTATAGACTCTGCCTTCCTCTATGGCAGGGCTCAGGTGAGAGGAGGCCTGATACTATAGACTCTGCCTTCCTCTATGGCAGGGCTCAGGTGAGAGGATGCCTGATACTATAGACTCTGCCTTCCTCTATGGCAGGGCTCAGGTGAGAGGATGCCTGATACTATAGACTCTGCCTTCCTCTATGGCAGGGCTCAGGTGAGAGGATGCCTGATACTATAGACTCTGCCTTCCTCTATGGCAGGGCTCAGGTGAGAGGATGCCTGATACTATAGACTCTGCCTTCCTCTATGGCAGGGCTCAGGTGAGAGGATGCCTGATACTATAGACTCTGCCTTCCTCTATGGCAGGGCTCAGGTGAGAGGATGCCTGATACTATAGACTCTGCCTTCCTCTATGGCAGGGCTCAGGTGAGAGGATGCCTGATACTATAGACTCTGCCTTCCTCTATGGCAGGGCTCAGGTGAGAGGATGCCTGATACTATAGACTCTGCCTTCCTCTATGGCAGGGCTCAGGTGAGAGGATGCCTGATACTATAGACTCTGCCTTCCTCTATGGCAGGGCTCAGGTGAGAGGATGCCTGATACTATAGACTCTGCCTTCCTCTATGGCAGGGCTCAGGTGAGAGGATGCCTGATACTATAGACTCTGCCTTCCTCTATGGCAGGGCTCAGGTGAGAGGATGCCTGATACTATAGACTCTGCCTTCCTCTATGGCAGGGCTCAGGTGAGAGGATGCCTGATACTATAGACTCTGCCTTCCTCTATGGCAGGGCTCAGGTGAGAGGATGCCTGATACTATAGACTCTGCCTTCCTCTATGGCAGGGCTCAGGTGAGAGGATGCCTGATACTATAGACTCTGCCTTCCTCTATGGCAGGGCTCAGGTGAGAGGATGCCTGATACTATAGACTCTGCCTTCCTCTATGGCAGGGCTCAGGTGAGAGGATGCCTGATACTATAGACTCTGCCTTCCTCTATGGCAGGGCTCAGGTGAGAGCTGATGCCTGATACTATAGACTCTGCCTTCCTCTATGGCAGGGCTCAGGTGAGAGGATGCCTGATACTATAGACTCTGCCTTCCTCTATGGCAGGGCTCAGGTGAGAGGATGCCTGATACTATAGACTCTGCCTTCCTCTATGGCAGGGCTCAGGTGAGAGGATGCCTGATACTATAGACTCTGCCTTCCTCTATGGCAGGGCTCAGGTGAGAGGATGCCTGATACTATAGACTCTGCCTTCCTCTATGGCAGGGCTCAGGTGAGAGGATGCCTGATACTATAGACTCTGCCTTCCTCTATGGCAGGGCTCAGGTGAGAGGAGGCCTGATACTATAGACTCTGCCTTCCTCTATGGCAGGGCTCAGGTGAGAGGATGCCTGATACTATAGACTCTGCCTTCCTCTATGGCAGGGCTCAGGTGAGAGGATGCCTGATACTATAGACTCTGCCTTCCTCTATGGCAGGGCTCAGGTGAGAGGATGCCTGATACTATAGACTCTGCCTTCCTCTATGGCAGGGCTCAGGTGAGAGGGATGCCTGATACTATAGACTCTGCCTTCCTCTATGGCAGGGCTCAGGTGAGAGGATGCCTGATACTATAGACTCTGCCTTCCTCTATGGCAGGGCTCAGGTGAGAGGATGCCTGATACTATAGACTCTGCCTTCCTCTATGGCAGGGCTCAGGTGAGAGGATGCCTGATACTATAGACTCTGCCTTCCTCTATGGCAGGGCTCAGGTGAGAGGATGCCTGATACTATAGACTCTGCCTTCCTCTATGGCAGGGCTCAGGTGAGAGGATGCCTGATACTATAGACTCTGCCTTCCTCTATGGCAGGGCTCAGGTGAGAGGATGCCTGATACTATAGACTCTGCCTTCCTCTATGGCAGGGCTCAGGTGAGAGGATGCCTGATACTATAGACTCTGCCTTCCTCTATGGCAGGGCTCAGGTGAGAGGATGCCTGATACTATAGACTCTGCCTTCCTCTATGGCAGGGCTCAGGTGAGAGGATGCCTGATACTATAGACTCTGCCTTCCTCTATGGCAGGGCTCAGGTGAGAGGATGCCTGATACTATAGACTCTGCCTTCCTCTATGGCAGGGCTCAGGTGAGAGGATGCCTGATACTATAGACTCTGCCTTCCTCTATGGCAGGGCTCAGGTGAGAGGATGCCTGATACTATAGACTCTGCCTTCCTCTATGGCAGGGCTCAGGTGAGAGGATGCCTGATACTATAGACTCTGCCTTCCTCTATGGCAGGGCTCAGGTGAGAGGATGCCTGATACTATAGACTCTGCCTTCCTCTATGGCAGGGCTCAGGTGAGAGGATGCCTGATACTATAGACTCTGCCTTCCTCTATGGCAGGGCTCAGGTGAGAGGATGCCTGATACTATAGACTCTGCCTTCCTCTATGGCAGGGCTCAGGTGAGAGGATGCCTGATACATAGACTCTGCCTTCCTCTATGGCAGGGCTCAGGTGAGAGGATGCCTGATACTATAGACTCTGCCTTCCTCTATGGCAGGGCTCAGGTGAGAGGATGCCTGATACTATAGACTCTGCCTTCCTCTATGGCAGGGCTCAGGTGAGAGGATGCCTGATACTATAGACTCTGCCTTCCTCTATGGCAGGGCTCAGGTGAGAGGATGCCTGATACTATAGACTCTGCCTTCCTCTATGGCAGGGCTCAGGTGAGAGGATGCCTGGTAGACTCTGCCTTCTCTATGGCAGGGCTCAGGTGAGAGGATGCCTGATACTGTAGACTCTGCCTTCCTCTATGGCAGGGCTCAGGTGAGAGGATGCCTGATACTCTAGACTCTGCCTTCCTCTATGGCAGGGCTCAGGTGAGAGGATGCCTGATACATAGACTCTGGAGGCAGGGCTCAGGTGAGAGGATGCCTGATACTATAGACTCTGCCTTCCTCTATGGCAGGGCTCAGGTGAGAGGATGCCTGATACTATAGACTCTGCCTTCCTCTATGGCAGGGCTCAGGTGAGAGGATGCCTGATACTGTAGACTCTGCCTTCCTCTATGGCAGGGCTCAGGTGAGAGGAGGCCTGATACTATAGACTCTGCCTTCCTCTATGGCAGGGCTCAGGTGAGAGGATGCCTGATACTATAGACTCTGCCTTCCTCTATGGCAGGGCTCAGGTGAGAGGATGCCTGATACTGTAGACTCTGCCTTCCTCTATGGCAGGGCTCAGGTGAGAGGGCCTGATACTATAGACTCTGCCTTCCTCTATGGCAGGGCTCAGGTGAGAGGATGCCTGATACTCTAGACTCTGCCTTCCTCTATGGCAGGGCTCAGGTGAGAGGATGCCTGATACTATAGACTCTGCCTTCCTCTATGGCAGGGCTCAGGGGCCAGGATTTTACTACAGATCCACTGTATAGTTCTCCCTGAGTTGACTACACTTACAGAGATCTGGGCCAGGTCTAAAGGTTTTACCTGATACACTCTGCCTTCCTCTAGATCTGGAGCCAGTCCTAAAAGTTTGACACTTTACAGATCACATAGATCTGGAGCCAGTTCTAAAGGTTTGACACTTTACAGATCACATAGATCTGGAGCCACCTAAAGGTTTGACACTTTACAGATCACAGATCTGGAGCCAGTCCTGTTTTAACTTTACAGATCACATAGATCTGGAGCCAGTCCTAAAGGTTGTACACTTTACACATCACATAGATCTGGAGCCAGTCCTAAAGGTTTTACACTTTACAGATCACATAGATCTGGAGCCAGTCCTAAAGGTTTTACACTTTACACATCACATAGATCTGGAGCCAGTTCTAAAGGTTTGACACTTTACAGATCACATAGATCTGGAGCCAGTTCTAAAGGTTTGACACTTTACAGATCACATAGATCTGGAGCCAGTCCTAAAGGTTTTACACATCACACATCTGGAGCCAGTTCTACAGGTTTTACAGATCACATAGATCTGGAGCCAGTCCTAAAGGTTTACCTCTCTCTCTCTTTCCCCTCTCTCAGATCATCAGTACTGCAGTAGTAGTCTCCTGCAGCATCTTGGTAGGTGGTTTCTCTCTGATGGGTCTCAGCCAGGGCACCAAGGAGAACCAGAACTACCAAGCCCAGGGCACAGGTACTATAAGGGAGGCCCCCTGGAACCAGGAGAACTCCAACACCTATAAGGACCCTGGAGGAGGACCTGAACTACCAAGCCCTCCAACACAGGTACTATAGAGGACCTGAGGCCCCCTGGACACCAGGAGGACCAGACCCACTCACTGGAGCCCTCAGCACCAGAGACCAGCAACAACAGTGGTAGGTCACTAGACACATTATTGTTTTTTCTAGTTCTGTAAACTTGGGTGCATTGGTTTACTGGAGATTTTGTGTTGAACTTCGTATGTAAAACCTTAAATTGCCAACCTAATAAACAGTAGTTTGATTTAACTCAGAACTGTGTTTGTGTGTTTTTGTGTTCCACCCAGACTGTTGTAGCTGTACACAGCCCGTGCCCGACATGATCTACGGCGCCACCAGGAAGGACACTCCCACGTCTCTAACAGGTACAGGAACACAACGTGAATGACTACAGCTCTGTTTAGAGTTGTGTTCTAGGTTTATGGGCTGATACTTCGGGCCGTGCTGACCTGTTGTGTCCACTGTGGCTTGTGTTGACTGTGATGCTGTCGCAAAACGTTTTGCTACGGTGTGCAGTAATGAATACAACCCTGTTGACTTGTTGTACTGTACCCTCCAGGCCAGTGTGGGGCGCTGTGTGAAACCCAGCAGCAGCGTAGTCCACCGGTCCAGGATGACAGACAGCTGGTCAGACACGTCCTGTTGTGTCTACTCCTCATAGTTTCCCTGCTGGCTGTGAGTGCTATCTACGGTTCTGTTCTACTCTATTCTGTTCTGCTCTGTTCTACTCTGTTCTGTTCTATTCTAATCTACTCTGTTCTGTTCCACTCTACTCTATTCTGTTCTGCTCTGTTCTATTCTGTTCTATTCTACTCTACCCTGTTCTATTCTGTTCTGCTCTGTTCTATTCTGTTCTATTCTACTCTACTCTGTTCTACTCTATTCTATTCTGCTCTGCTCTGTTCTGTTCTACTCTGTTCAATTCTGTTCTCCTGTTCTATTCTTTTATTGCTTGGCCGTGTCCCCTTTCTCTACCTACCCTTGTCCCTGAAGTGTGCACTAGTTCACTCCAATCTCCAACCTCTTCCCTGAATCGGCATTGTTAACTCTGAAGTGCGCTTTTCATTCCCCCTCTCGCATGTCTTTCAGAACCTGTCCAGTTGTCTATGGTGGTTGTTCAACCAGGACCCTGGTAGACTGTACCTGGAGCTGCAGTTCTTCTGTGCTGTGGCCAACTATGGACAGGTACATTCTCGTGTCTATTAGATCATGAGAATACGAAGGGATTTGACCGATGCTTACTTTACCTCTCGTGTTTCTCAGGGCTTCATTTCGTTTGGTATCTTTGGCCTGGACAGGCATTTGATCATTCTGCCATTCAAGAAGAGGTGAGCGAGGAACTAGGTACTTACTTCAGAGAGCATAGTGCATCGTTGTATGTTGTATGGTCCCAACATCAGCACCTCCTCCTGTATGTTGTATTGTCCCAACATCAGCACCTCCTCCTGTATGTTGTATTGTCCCAACATCAGCACCTCCTCCTGTATGTTGTATGGTCCCAACATCAGCACCTCCTCCTGTATGTTGTATGGTCCCAACATCAGCACCACCTCCTGTATGTTGTATGGTCCCAACATCAGCAGCACCTCCTGTATGTTGTATGGTCCCAACATCAGCACCTCCTCCTGTATGTTGTATTGTCCCAACATCAGCACCTCCTCCTGTATGTTGTATGGTCCCAACATCAGCACCACCTCCTGTATGTTGTATTGTCCCAACATCAGCACCTCCTCCTGTATGTTGTATGGTCCCAACATCAGCACCACCTCCTGTATGTTGTATTGTCCCAACATCAGCACCTCCTCCTGTATGTTGTATGGTCCCAACATCAGCACCACCTCCTGTATGTTGTATGGTCCCAACATCAGCACCTCCTCCTGTATGTTGTATGGTCCCAACATCAGCACCACCTCCTGTATGTTGTATTGTCCCAACATCAGCACCTCCTCCTGTATGTTGTATGGTCCCAACATCAGCACCTCCTCCTGTATGTTGTATTGTCCCAACATCAGCACCTCCTCCTGTATGTTGTATTGTCCCAACATCAGCACCTCCTCCTGTATGTTGTATTGTCCCAACATCAGCACCTCCTCCTGTATGCTGTATTGTCCCAACATCAGCACCTCCTCCTGTATGTTGTATTGTCCCAACATCAGCACCTCCTCCTGTATGTTGTATGGTCCCAACATCAGCACCTCCTCCTGTATGTTGTATGGTCCCAACATCAGCACCTCCTCCTGTATGTTGTATGGTCCCAACATCAGCACCTCCTCCTGTATGTTGTATGGTCCCAACATCAGCACCTCCTCCTGTATGTTGTATTGTCCCAACATCAGCACCTCCTCCTGTATGTTGTATTGTCCCAACATCAGCACCTCCTCCTGTATGTTGTATTGTCCCAACATCAGCACCTCCTACTGTATGTTGTATGGTCCCAACATCAGCACCTCCTCCTGTATGTTGTATGGTCCCAACATCAGCACCTCCTCCTGTATGTTGTATGGTCCCAACATCAGCACCTCCTCCTGTATGTTGTATGGTCCCAACATCAGCACCTCCTCCTGTATGTTGTCCCAAAGTCAGCACAGGGCCTGATCTAAGTCAGACTTGCCTGAGCCAGGTAGTGTGGCTGTAGAAGATGTGGTTGTTCTGCCCTCTAAGGGGCCTGTGTGTGTCCTGTCCCCCAGGTTAGTGAGCCTATGGCAGGGCAGGGAGAGTGAGGAGGAGCCCCCCCCTGTGGTTCCAGAGGAGATCAGGCTGACCTGCACTCAGTTTGTCCGCTATCATAAAGACCAGTGTGTTCAGGACATAGTGTCCATCAGAAGGTAGGCCACAACATAAACATCAATGATCATTTATTTCATTTATTTATCATTTTTTGTAGCATGATTTCACTCCCAGGACACGTCTGATTGGTGCAGAATCAAAGCTCTAGAATCTATATTAAAACCGTTGACTTGGGTCTCCCGAGTGTCACAGCGGTGTAAGACACTCTATCACAGTGCTAGCTGCGTCACTACAGATCCTGGTTCGATCCCAGGCTGTGTTGCAGCTGGCCGCGACCGGGAGACCCATGAGGCGGCACACAATTGGCCCAGCGTCGTTCGGGTTAGGGGAGGGTTTGGTCGGCCCGGGATGTCCATTTCCCATCGTGCTCTAGTGACTCCTGTGGCGGTCCGGGCGCAGTGCACGCTGCCACGGTCGCCAGTTGTACGGTGTTTCCTCCGACACATTGGTGCGACTGGCTTCCGGGTTAAGCGAGCAGTGTGTCAAGAAGCAGTGCGGCTTGGCAGGGTTGTGTTTCACCTCTCCAGAGTCTGTACGGGAGTTGCAGCGATGGGACAAGACTGTAACTACCAATTTGGATATCAAAAATGGGAAGAAAAAGTGGGTAAAATTATTTAAAAAAAATTATAAATACAATTTAAAAAATAAACGGTTGACTCTTAAATGCATGTTACCTACGAGTTGAACTCGTTCTCTACTAACATCCTCTCTATGCATGGCTTGGGATTTTACCCCAGATAATATCTTGCATGTTTCTACCACTAATCCTGTCTTTAGAAATGCATTATTGCATTGTACACTCTGTGAACGGACTGAACCTACCACAGTCTTCTTCGCTGGTAATGCATTATTGTACACTCTGTGAATGGACTGAACCTACCAGTCTTCTTCGTTGGTAATGCATTATTGTACACTGAACGGACTGAACCTACCACAGTCTTCTTCGCTGGTAATGCATTACACTCTGTGAACGGACTGAACCTACCACAGTCTTCTTCGCTGGTAATGCATTATTGTACACTGAACGGACTGAACCTACCACAGTCTTCTTCGTTGGTAATGCATTATTGTACACTGAACGGACTGAACCTACCACAGTCTTCTTCGTTGGTAATGCATTCTGGTTTTGGAGTGGTACACAATCCTGGTAGCTACTTTTCACCTTCTTGACTTCCTGTTTCTCTTACGGAACTCTCATCCTCACTAGCACTCCTTTTCTCTGTCCGTTGTCCTTTCTCCTCTTCCTTCATATCTCCACCCTAGTGCTTCTGGGGAAAGCCTGAACCCTGGGACAGTGGCTGAATCCTCCCTTTGATACGCAGGTGTGAGGGGGAGAGGGTTCAGGAGAGGGAGCGCTCCAGGGAGAGACCTGGTCAGGGGACTTATCCTCCATCCCAGGCCCGGACTCAGGTCACTTTCCTGGGCAGTGATCTGGTGGACTGGCTGGTGAGGGTGGGTCTGGCCCGGGACAGGGGGGAAGCCCAGCTCTATGGGGCTCAGCTCCAGCAAGGAGGGATACTGCAACACCTCGCACACCAGTTTGGCTTCAGGGACGACACCCTGCTACACTACCGCTTCACTGAGAGGAGCTGGATGCCACCGATGGAGAGGAACAGCAGTATGCCTCCTGTGGCCATGTAATGTTCCCAGAGAGGGAGGGGGGGGGGGGGTTACTATTCAGCAGTGTTGTTGTCAAGTCACTAAACCTTGACTCCTAAGTCCTAAACCTTGACTCCTAAGTCTAAACCTTGACTCCAGTCCTAAACCTTGACTCCTAACGTCCTAAACCTTGACTCCTAAGTCCTAAACCTTGACTCCTAAGTCCTAAACCTTGACTCCTAAGTCCTAAACCTTGATTTTTAAGTCCTAAACCTTGACTCCTAAGTCCTAAACCTTGACTCCTACGTCCTAAACCTTGACTCCTACGTCCTAAACCTTGACTCCTAAGTCCTAAACCTTGACTCCTAAGTCCTAAACCTTGACTCCTACGTCCTAAACCTTGACTCCTACGTCCTAAACCTTGACTCCTAAGTCCTAAACCTTGACTCCTAAGTCCTAAACCTTGACTCCTAAGTCCTAAACCTTGATTTTTAAGTCCTAAACCTTGACTCCTAAGTCGTGGATTAGAATATTACAACACTGCTATTCAGTGAGATGAAACGTTCAGATGGAAATATAATGAGATAGAGCTGACACCATTTAGCGTTCCCATTTCCACAGATCAGACAATCATATCTGTTCTGTGTCATACATTTCTATCTGAACATTTTTGTAACGTTTGCACCCTCCTGAATGAACCCAATAAGAAAGAAAGATGGTGGGCTGAGAGTAGTGCACTATGAAGGGAACAGGGCTCTGGTCAAGAGTAGTGCACTATGAAGGGAATAGGGCTCTGGTCAAGAGTAGTGCACTATGAAGGGAACAGGGCTCTGGTCAAGAGTAGTGCACTATGAAGGGAATAGGGCTCTGGTCAAGAGTAGTGCACTATGAAGGGAATAGGGCTCTGGTCAAGAGTAGTGCACTATGAAGGGAACAGGGCTCTGGTCAAGAGAAGTGCACTATGAAGGGAATAGGGCTCTGGTCAAGAGTAGTGCACTCAATGAAGGGAACAGGGCTCTGGTCAGAATGCACTATGAAGGGAACAGGGCTCTTTGCATGACATAGAGAAGTCTGCAGTGACTGAAAGGGCTCTGGTCACTGAGATTAGTGCACTATGAAGGGAACAGGGCTCTGGTAAGACTACTGTAATACTGTTGTAATGTACCTGGTCAAAGTCTATGAAGGGAAAGGGCTCTGGTCACTGTTATGTTGCCTATGAAGGGAATAGGGCTCTGGTCAACCAAGTGCACTATGAAGGGAATAGGGCTCTGTGTCAAGAGTTTTGCACTATGAAGGGAATAGGGCTCTGGTCAAAGTAGTGCACTATGAAGGAATAGGGCTCTGGTCATGTCCTGCCTGGTCAGAGTAGTGCACTATGAAGGGAACAGGGCTCTGGTCAAGAGAGGGCTCTGGTCAAGATGTCACTATGGTCAAGGAACAGGGCTCTGGTCAACAGTAGTGCACTATGAAGGGAACAGGGCTCTGGTCAATGAAGGGAATAGGGTGCCATTTGTGTGGAACCATGTGTGCCCATCCTGAGTCAGCTACTATCCCAGCTGAACCAATCAAATCCACCAGCTCCACCAGCATCACAGAGAGACTTCTTTGCATGACATAGAGAAGTCTGCAGTGACTGAAATGTTGCACTGAGACTATTCCACATTCTCTGTATGCAACACGTGTTGTTTTGTAAGACTACTGTAATACTGTTGTAATGTACTTGAAAGTCGGTGAAGGTTTAAACGTTTTTCCACTGTTATGTTACCCATGTCAGCCTGTCTGGCTCAACCAAGACAAAGCTTTAGCGTGTCCAGCTTGTCTGTGACACATCGTTTTGTTCAAAGTCAAGGTGAGCGTGGCCTCCAACATTCTTGTGGAAGATCATCTGCCTGAGTCAGCTTTTAAAGGCCATGCGTTGACATGGTTTCCTGGAACACATGTCCTGCCTGGTCAAGGAGACAGCGTGTCCACATTCTGTGTGGAACACATGCCCTGCCCGGTCAAGGAGACAGCGTGTCCACATTCTGTGTGGAACACATGTCCTGCCCGGTCAAGTAGACAGCGTGTCCACATTCTGTGTGGAACACATGTCCTGCCCGGTCAAGGAGACAGCGTGTCCACATTCTGTGTGGAACACATGCCCTGCCCGGTCAAGGAGACAGCGTGTCCACATTCTGTGTGGAACACATGTCCTGCCTGGTCATGTAGACAGCGTGTCCACATTCTGTGTGGAATACATGTGGAGAATGTTTCTAATGCTCATTTTATGCCAATAATGTTCTGATCAGTCATGAATATGCATTGTTATTTATTGTTCCTAATATCATGACATCATGATGGGGGCGGCAGGGTAACCTAGTGGTTAGAGCGTTGGACGAGTAACCGGAAGGTTGCAAGTTCAAATCCCCGAGCTGACAAGGTACAAATCTGTCGTTCTGGCAGTTAACCCACGGTTCCGAGGCCGTTATTGAAAATAAAAATTTGTTCTTAACTGACTTGCCTGGTTAAATAAAGGTTAAAAAAAATGCTCTGGTATGTTGTCCTCTGAGGTTTTATCGATGTGATACAAATGTCTTTGAGTATTAACAAGCAGGGTTAGTGAGTTTTTGCACTTAACACTGATACTCTTGTTTAAATTCCCCCTCACATAGGAATTGTGTTGTTGTTGAAGTCTGACTTTAAGCAGGAAGTGACCCGGCGGTGTGACTTTAAGCAGGAAGTGACCCGGCGGTGTATGATGATGTTCCTTTGCAGATTCTACCTTCAATTATCTGGAGAAACAAAATGTTGATGTTAAGTGACTGAGGTGCTGTTTGTTTAGCCTGACAGCCTCAGCCTTGTAGGATGAGGTGCTGTGTGTTTAGCCCGACTGCCTCAGCCTTGTAGGATGAGATGCTCTGTGTTTATCTTGACTGCCTCAGCCTTGTAGGATGAGGTGCTGTGTGTTTATCCTGACTGCCTCAGCCTTGTAGGATGAGGTGCTGTGTGTTTAGCCCGACTGCCTCAGCCTTGTAGGATGAGTGGCTGTGTGTTTAGCCTGACTGCCTCAACCCTAACCCTCAGCCTTGTAGGATGAGGTGCTGTGTGTTTAGCCCGACTGCCTCAGCCTTGTAGGATGAGGTGCTGTGTGTTTATCCTGACTGCCTCAGCCTTGTAGGATGAGGTGCTGTGTGTTTAGCCTGACTGCCTCAGCCTTGTAGGATGAGGTGCTGTGTGCTTAGCCCGACTGCCTCAGCCTTGTAGGATGAGGTGCTGTGTGCTTAGCCCGACTGCCTCAGCCTTGTAGGATGAGTGGCTGTGTGTTTAGCCTGACTGCCTCAGCCTTGTAGGATGAGGTGCTCTGTGTTTAGCCCGACTGCCTCAGCCTTGTAGGATGAGTGGCTGTGTGTTTATCCTGACTGCCTCAGCCTTGTAGGATGAGGTGCTGTGTGTTTAGCCCGACTGCCTCAGCCTTGTAGGATGAGGTGCTCTGTGTTTATCTTGACTGCCTCAGCCTTGTAGGATGAGGTGCTGTGTGTTTATCCTGACTGCCTCAGCCTTGTAGGATGAGGTGCTGTGTGTTTAGCCTGACTGCCTCAGCCTTGTAGGATGAGTGGCTGTGTGTTTAGCCTGACTGCCTCAGCCTTGTAGGATGAGGTGCTGTGTGTTTAGCCTGACTGCCTCAGCCTTGTAGGATGAGTGGCTGTGTGTATTATTACTGGTTGAATGTGGTATTTTCATTGAAAATCACTGATGCTGATGGGCTGTCTACCTCAATGCTGCTGCATGACCAGTGACTTTCTGGGTGGGTGACTGACTGGATGGGTGGGTGACTGACTGACTGGGTGGGTGGGTGACTGACTGACTGGATGGGTGGGTGACTGACTGGATGGGTGGGTGACTGGATGACTGACTGACTGGATGGGTGGGTGACTGACTGGATGGGTGGGTGACTGGATGACTGACTGACTGGATGGGTGGGTGACTGGCGGGATGGGTGGGTGACTGACTGACTGACTGGGTGGGTGGGTGACTGACTGACTGGGTGGGTGGGTGACTGACTGGATGGGTGGGTGACTGGATGACTGACTGACTGGATGGGTGGGTGACTGGCGGGATGGGTGGGTGACTGGCGGGATGGGTGGGTGACTGACTGACTGACTGGATGGGTGACTGACTGACTGGGTGACTGACTGACTGACTGGGTGACTGACTGACTGATTGACTGACTGACTTACCCTGTATGGCAGGGAGCTTATAGTCATGAGCTGGCCTTGACTGACAGCTCTTTGAAACCCCTGAAGTCAACCTGGGCTGCAGTCCTGCAGTAAAATCAGCCCTAGCAAATCAGGTGGTACACAACTCAGCTCAAACATCGAAATATCATCATTTGGCCATGTCTCTGCTGGGAGCGGTTCACAGCAGCACTGACGGATGTGTTGAATGACAACTACCCCCCTTGTTGTTCCACGCTTGAAGACAAGTAACACCAGACAGATGAAAGAGGAGACATAAGTATCTCTACCATAGATGAATAGTGTAAACTTTTAATTATATTGGATGACACCTTACAGTCAAATTCTGGCACCAGTAGAGTAGCTGTATAAACCACACCCCTCCACAAACACGCCTTCTCCGATGTTGGTTACAAAGCAGGTACTTATTTAAATTAGGTAAGAGAATATCATGTGACCATTGGTGTATTAAAATGAGTTAGGGTGATGTCACCCCTTTTCCTGAATAATCCTGAAGTGTTTGACGTGGGGGACCAGTAGCTTTATGACCAACCTTGATCAATGTAGGAGAAACACTCATTTTTTCATACTTTGGTCATCATACTTTGATCTGGTTTCATCCAAACATCATCAAATGTCATGAAAAACACGACTGTTCATGACCTCTAAGTGTCCTCGGCATAGTGTCAGTTAAGACGTTTCTCTCCCCCTGAAACACAGTGTATATAAGCTCCTCTGCGTAAAGCTGTAGTGGTGGTGGCCAATCCAGTCCAGTGGGGTCAGTCAGGTTCAGTCAGACCCAGCATGGCTGTATTTCAGTAGGGTCATCTCCTCTTTCTGTCATCAGCTGCTTGTCCCTGGTTCTGTCTGTGTTGTCCATTCTGCTGCAGCCCGTCCAGTTGGAGGTGGTTCTGGCTGTAGAGCTTGATAAGGGCTCCGGGAAGCAGGGCCACACAGGCGATGGCCAACAGCTGTAGCAGCGTCCCCCAGGAAAAGATATCGTCCAGGGAAGAGATCTCTGACAGGATGGAGCCGGTCCGCACGCAGATGAAGTTATACGGGATCAAACCTGATGAAGGAGAGACTGGGTTAGACCTCCTAGATAAACACTAGACCTGGGGAAGGAGAGGAGAGACTGGGTTAGACCTCCTAGATAAACACTAGACCTGGGGAAGGAGAGGAGAGACTGGGTTAGACCTCCTAGATAAACACTAGACCTGGGGAAGGAGAGGAGAGACTGGGTTAGACCTCCTAGATAAACACTAGACCTGGGGAAGGAGAGGAGAGACTGGGTTAGACCTCCTAGATAAACACTAGACCTGGGGAAGGAGAGGAGAGACTGGGTTAGACCTCCTAGATAAACACTAGACCTGGGGAAGGAGAGGAGAGACTGGGTTAGACCTCCTAGATAAACACTAGACCTGGGGAAGGAGAGGAGAGACTGGGTTAGACCTCCTAGATAAACACTAGACCTGGGGAAGGAGAGGAGAGACTGGGTTAGACCTCCTAGATAAACACTAGACCTGGGGAAGGAGAGGAGAGACTGGGTTAGACCTCCTAGATAAACACTAGACCTGGGGAAGGAGAGGAGAGACTGGGTTAGACCTCCTAGATAAACACTAGACCTGGGGAAGGAGAGGAGAGACTGGGTTAGACCTCCTAGATAAACACTAGACCTGGGGAAGGAGAGGAGAGACTGGGTTAGACCTCCTAGATAAACACTAGACCTGGGGAAGGAGAGGAGAGACTGGGTTAGACCTCCTAGATAAACACTAGACCTGGGGAAGGAGAGGAGAGACTGGGTTAGACCTCCTAGATAAACACTAGACCTGGGGAAGGAGAGGAGAGACTGGGTTAGACCTCCTAGATAAACACTAGACCTGGGGAAGGAGAGGAGAGACTGGGTTAGACCTCCTAGATAAACACTAGACCTGGGGAAGGAGAGGAGAGACTGGGTTAGACCTCCTAGATAAACACTAGACCTGGGGAAGGAGAGGAGAGACTGGGTTAGACCTCCTAGATAAACACTAGACCTGGGGAAGGAGAGGAGAGACTGGGTTAGACCTCCTAGATAAACACTAGACCTGGGGAAGGAGAGGAGAGACTGGGTTAGACCTCCTAGATAAACACTAGACCTGGGGAAGGAGAGGAGAGACTGGGTTAGACCTCCTAGATAAACACTAGACCTGGGGAAGGAGAGGAGAGACTGGGTTAGACCTCCTAGATAAACACTAGACCTGGGGAAGGAGAGGAGAGACTGGGTTAGACCTCCTAGATAAACACTAGACCTGGGGAAGGAGAGGAGAGACTGGGTTAGACCTCCTAGATAAACACTAGACCTGTGGAAGGAGAGGAGAGACTGGGTAAGACCTCCAAGATAAACATTAGACCTGGGGAAGGAGAGGAGAGACTGGGTTAGACCTCCTAGATAAACACTAGACCTGGGGAAGGAGAGGAGAGACTGGGTTAGACCTCCTAGATAAACACTAGACCTGGGGAAGGAGAGGAGAGACTGGGTTAGACCTCCTAGATAAACACTAGACCTGGGGAAGGAGAGGAGAGGCTGGGTTAGACCTCCTAGATAAACACTAGACCTGGGGAAGGAGAGGAGAGACTGGGTTAGACCTCCTAGATAAACACTAGACCTGGGGAAGGAGAGGAGAGACTGGGTTAGACCTCCTAGATAAACACTAGACCTGGGGAAGGAGAGACTGGGTTAGACCTCCTAGATAAACACTAGACCTGGGGAAGGAGAGGAGAGACTGGGTTAGACCTCCTAGATAAACACTAGACCTGGGGAAGGAGAGGAGAGACTGGGTTAGACCTCCTAGATAAACACTAGACCTGGGGAAGGAGAGGAGAGACTGGGTTAGACCTCCTAGATAAACACTAGACCTGGGGTTGGTGAGGAGAGACTGGGTTAGACCTCCTAGATAAACACTAGACCTGTGGAAGGAGAGGAGAGACTGGGTAAGACCTCCAAGATAAACATTAGACCTGGGGAAGGAGAGGAGAGACTGGGTTAGACCTCCTAGATAAACACTAGACCTGGGGAAGGAGAGGAGAGACTGGGTTAGACCTCCTAGATAAACACTAGACCTGGGGAAGGAGAGGAGAGACTGGGTTAGACCTCCTAGATAAACACTAGACCTGGGGAAGGAGAGGAGAGGCTGGGTTAGACCTCCTAGATAAACACTAGACCTGGGGAAGGAGAGGAGAGACTGGGTTAGACCTCCTAGATAAACACTAGACCTGGGGAAGGAGAGGAGAGACTGGGTTAGACCTCCTAGATAAACACTAGACCTGGGGAAGGAGAGACTGGGTTAGACCTCCTAGATAAACACTAGACCTGGGGAAGGAGAGGAGAGACTGGGTTAGACCTCCTAGATAAACACTAGACCTGGGGAAGGAGAGGAGAGACTGGGTTAGACCTCCTAGATAAACACTAGACCTGGGGAAGGAGAGGAGAGACTGGGTTAGACCTCCTAGATAAACACTAGACCTGGGGAAGGAGAGGAGAGACTGGGTTAGACCTCCTAGATAAACACTAGACCTGGGGAAGGAGAGGAGAGACTGGGTTAGACCTCCTAGATAAACACTAGACCTGGGGAAGGAGAGGAGAGACTGGGTTAGACCTCCTAGATAAACACTAGACCTGGGGAAGGAGAGGAGAGGCTGGGTTAGACCTCCTAGATAAACACTAGACCTGGGGAAGGAGAGGAGAGACTGGGTTAGACCTCCTAGATAAACACTAGACCTGGGGAAGGAGAGGAGAGACTGGGTTAGACCTCCTAGATAAACACTAGACCTGGGGAAGGAGAGGAGAGACTGGGTTAGACCTCCTAGATAAACACTAGACCTGGGGAAGGAGAGGAGAGACTGGGTTAGACCTCCTAGATAAACACTAGACCTGGGGAAGGAGAGGAGAGACTGGGTTAGACCTCCTAGATAAACACTAGACCTGTGGAAGGAGAGGAGAGACTGGGTAAGACCTCCAAGATAAACATTAGACCTGGGGAAGGAGAGGAGAGACTGGGTTAGACCTCCTAGATAAACACTAGACCTGGGAAAGGAGAGGAGAGACTGGGTTAGACCTCCTAGATAAACACTAGACCTGGGGAAGGAGAGGAGAGACTGGGTTAGACCTCCTAGATAAACACTAGACCTGGGGAAGGAGAGGAGAGACTGGGTTAGACCTCCTAGATAAACACTAGACCTGGGGAAGGAGAGGAGAGACTGGGTTAGACCTCCTAGATAAACACTAGACCTGGGGAAGGAGAGGAGAGACTGGGTTAGACCTCCTAGATAAACACTAGACCTGGGGAAGGAGAGGAGAGACTGGGTTAGACCTCCTAGATAAACACTAGACCTGGGGAAGGAGAGGAGAGACTGGGTTAGACCTCCTAGATAAACACTAGACCTGGGGAAGGAGAGGAGAGACTGGGTTAGACCTCCTAGATAAACACTAGACCTGTGGAAGGAGAGGAGAGACTGGGTAAGACCTCCAAGATAAACATTAGACCTGGGGAAGGAGAGGAGAGACTGGGTTAGACCTCCTAGATAAACACTAGACCTGGGGAAGGAGAGGAGAGACTGGGTTAGACCTCCTAGATAAACACTAGACCTGGGGAAGGAGAGGAGAGACTGGGTTAGACCTCCTAGATAAACACTAGACCTGGGGAAGGAGAGGAGAGGCTGGGTTAGACCTCCTAGATAAACACTAGACCTGGGGAAGGAGAGGAGAGACTGGGTTAGACCTCCTAGATAAACACTAGACCTGGGGAAGGAGAGGAGAGACTGGGTTAGACCTCCTAGATAAACACTAGACCTGGGGAAGGAGAGACTGGGTTAGACCTCCTAGATAAACACTAGACCTGGGGAAGGAGAGGAGAGACTGGGTTAGACCTCCTAGATAAACACTAGACCTGGGGAAGGAGAGGAGAGACTGGGTTAGACCTCCTAGATAAACACTAGACCTGGGGAAGGAGAGGAGAGACTGGGTTAGACCTCCTAGATAAACACTAGACCTGGGGAAGGAGAGGAGAGACTGGGTTAGACCTCCTAGATAAACACTAGACCTGGGGAAGGAGAGGAGAGACTGGGTTAGACCTCCTAGATAAACACTAGACCTGGGGAAGGAGAGGAGAGACTGGGTTAGACCTCCTAGATAAACACTAGACCTGGGGAAGGAGAGGAGAGGCTGGGTTAGACCTCCTAGATAAACACTAGACCTGGGGAAGGAGAGGAGAGACTGGGTTAGACCTCCTAGATAAACACTAGACCTGGGGAAGGAGAGGAGAGACTGGGTTAGACCTCCTAGATAAACACTAGACCTGGGGAAGGAGAGGAGAGACTGGGTTAGACCTCCTAGATAAACACTAGACCTGGGGAAGGAGAGGAGAGACTGAGTTAGACCTCCTAGATAAACACTAGACCTGGGAAAGGAGAGGAGAGACTGGGTTAGACCTCCTAGATAAACACTAGACCTGGGGAAGGAGAGGAGAGACTGGGTTAGACCTCCTAGATAAACACTAGACCTGGGGAAGGAGAGGAGAGACCGGGTTAGACCTCCTAGATAAACACTAGACCTGGGGAAGGAGAGACTGGGTTAGACCTCCTAGATAAACACTAGACCTGGGGAAGGAGAGACTGGGTTAGACCTCCTAGATAAACACTAGACCTGGGGAAGGAGAGGAGAGACTGAGTTAGACCTCCTAGATAAACACTAGACCTGGGGAAGGAGAGGAGAGGCTGGGTTAGACCTCCTAGATAAACACTAGACCTGGGGAAGGAGAGGAGAGGCTGGGTTAGACCTCCTAGATAAACACTAGACCTGGGGAAGGAGAGACTGGGTTAGACCTCCTAGATAAACACTAGACCTGGGAAAGGAGAGGAGAGGCTGGGTTAGACCTCCTAGATAAACACTAGACCTGGGGAAGGAGAGACTGGGTTAGACCTCCTAGATAAACACTAGACCTGGGAAGGAGAGGAGAGACTGGGTTAGACCTCCTAGATAAACACTAGACCTGGGGAAGGAGAGGAGAGACTGGGTTAGACCTCCTAGATAAACACTAGACCTGGGGAAGGAGAGGAGAGACTGGGTTAGACCTCCTAGATAAACACTAGACCTGGGGAAGGAGAGGAGAGACTGGGTTAGACCTCCTAGATAAACACTAGACCTGGGGAAGGAGAGGAGAGACTGGGTTAGACCTCCTAGATAAACACTAGACCTGATGGAGAGGAGAGACTGGGTTAGACCTCCTAGATAAACACTAGACCTGGGGAAGGAGAGGAGAGACTGGGTTAGACCTCCTAGATAAACACTAGACCTGGGGAAGGAGAGGAGAGACTGGGTTAGACCTCCTAGATAAACACTAGACCTGGGGAAGGAGAGGAGAGACTGGGTTAGACCTCCTAGATAAACACTAGACCTGGGGAAGGAGAGGAGAGACTGGGTTAGACCTCCTAGATAAACACTAGACCTGGGGAAGGAGAGGAGAGACTGGGTTAGACCTCCTAGATAAACACTAGACCTGGGGAAGGAGAGGAGAGACTGGGTTAGACCTCCTAGATAAACACTAGACCTGGGGAAGGAGAGGAGAGACTGGGTTAGACCGCTGAGCTAAAGCCCAGACATGAACTTAGTGAGCTAATGTAAGTCTTCACGTCTTAAGCAGAATGCCATATCAGGTCATTCTCAGTAGCACTATATAATAGTCCTGTGTTGTGTGGCCGTGCTGCTTCTGTTTCTCACCGATGAGTACGGAGAAGAAGAACATGGAGACGGGGATGTTGAGGATGGGGGACGTGACGTTCAGGAACCAGTTCGGAGTCATGGGGAACAACCGCAGGAACAGGAGGAAGAAGAACAGACTGCTACGGTTCTCCTCCACCTGACAGAGAGGAGGAGGTAGAGAGGGAAGTAGATGGTATGGGAGAGAGGGAAGGAGAGGGCATGGGAGAGGAGGAGGGAGAGAGGGAAGGAGAGGGCATGGGAGAGAGGAGGTGGAGGAGAGGTAAGGAGAGGGCATGGGAGAGGAGGAGGGAGAGGGCATGGGAGAGGAGGAGGGAGAGGAGGAGGGAGAGAGGGTGTGGAGAGGGCATGGGGAGAGAGGAGGTGGAGGAGAGGTAAGGAGAGGGCATGGGAGAGGAGGAGGGAGAGGGCATGGGAGAGAGGAGGTGGGAGAGAGTGAAGGAGAGGGCATGGGAGAGGAGAGAGGGGGTGGGAGAGAGGAAAGGAGAGGGCATGGGAGAGGAGGAGGGAGAGGGCATGGGAGAGAGGAGGTGGGAGAGAGGAAAGGAGAGGGCATGGGAGAGGAGGAGGAAGAGGGCATGGGAGAGAGGAGGAGGGAGAGGGCATGGGAGAGAGGTGGGAGAGAGTGAAGGAGAGGGCATGGGAGAGGAGGAGAGAGGGGGTGGGAGAGAGGAAAGGAGAGGGCATGGGAGAGGAGGAGGGAGAGAGCATGGGAGAGGAGGAGGGAGAGAGGGAAGGAGAGGGCATGGGAGAGAGGAGGAGAGGGCATGGGAGAGGAGGAGGGAGAGGGCATGGGGAGGGGGTGGGAGAGAGGGAAGGAGAGGGCATGGGAGAGAGGAGGTGGGAGAGAGTGAAGGAGAGGAGGAGAGAGGAGGAGGTAGAGAGAGAAGGAGAGGGCATGGGAGAGAGTGAAGGAGAGGGCATGGGAGAGGAGGAGGGAGAGGGCATGGGAGAGAGGGAAGGAGAGGGCATGGGAGAGAGGGGGTGGGAGAGAGGGAAGGAGAGGGCATGGGAGAGAGGAGGAGAGGGCATGGGAGAGGAGGAGGGGAGAGAGAAGGAGAGGGCATGGGAGAGGGGTTGGGAGAGGGCATGGGAGAGAGGAGGTGGGAGAGAGTGAAGGAGAGGGCATGGGAGAGGAGGAGAGAGGAGGAGGTAGAGAGAGAAGGAGAGGGCATGGGAGAGAGTGAATGAGAGGGCATGGGAGAGGAGGAGGAGAGGGCATGGGAGAGAGGGAAGGAGAGGGCATGGGAGAGAGGGGGTGGGAGAGAGGGAAGGAGAGGGCATGGGAGAGGGCATGGGAGAGGGGGAAGGAGAGGGCATGGGAGAGGAGGAGGGAGAGGGCATGGGAGAGAGGAGGAGGTAGAGAGAGAAGGAGAGGGCATGGGAGAGGGGGTGGGAGAGAGAGAAGGAGAGGGCATGGGAGAGAGGGGGTGGGAGAGAGGGAAGGAGAGGGCATGGGAGAGAGGAGGTAGAGAGGGCATGGGAGAAAGGAGGAGGAAGAGAGGGAAGGAGAGGGCATGGGAGAAAGGAAAGTCCCGACACTGTAAAAGAACACATGGCATTCTGCATTCTTACCCTGTGTAACACGCTTAGTTATGTTTCCCTTCCCACTGTTTATGTATTCCTATTGGTTGGTTGAATTTACATATCAATAAGGTGTTATGTCATAGGTCATGCTTGCAGATAGGGGAGGTCACATTCTGAAATAGTGCATTTTATACATTATATACTTTAATGGCCTTTTATTGTCCCCAGCACAAGGTGCATATTTGTAATGATCATGCTGTTTAATCAGCTTCTTGATATGCCACACCTGTCAGGTGGATGGATTATCTTGGCAAAGGAGTAATGCTCACTAACAGGGTTATAAACAAATATGCGTACAACATTTGAGAAAAATAAGCTTTTCGTGCATATGGAAAATGTCTGGGATCTTATTTCAGCTCATGACACTTTACATGTGGTGTTTATATTTTAGTTCAGTGTATATTTGTGTTCAGTACCTGTTAGATATTGGTGGCTTCCTGGGATGCACTTTTCTATGTTATTGCTGCAAGAGAGTGTTACCCAGCATGCTCTAATTCAGTTATTTCCATGCCAACAGACGATTCGCAAATCTGCAGCGATCAACATACTGTTGTCCTGAACATGTGTATCCAGGTGTCTAATAATCACCAATCAACTGGGACCGCAGTCTTCTGTTATACTGGTCATCTGTTATACTGGTGATCAGACCAGTCCTCTGTTATACTGGTCATCTGTTATACTGGTGATCAGACCAGTCTTCTGCTCCTCACTGGTCATCTGTTATACTGGTGATCAGACCAGTCTTCTGTTATACTGGTCATCTGTTATACTGGTGATCAGACCAGTCTTCTGTTCCTCACTGGTCATCTGTTATACTGGTGATCAGACCAGTCTTCTGTTCCTCACTGGTCATCTGTTATACTGGTGATCAGACCAGTCTTCTGTTCCTCACTGGTCATCTGTTATACTGGTGATCAGACCAGTCTTCTGTTATACTGGTCATCTGTTATACTGGTGATCAGACCAGTCCTCTGTTATACTGGTCATCTGTTATACTGGTGATCAGACCAGTCTTCTGTTATACTGGTCATCTGTTATACTGGTGATCAGACCAGTCTTCTGTTATACTGGTCATCTGTTATACTGGTGATCAGACCAGTCTTCTGTTCCTCACTGGTCATCTGTTATACTGGTGATCAGACCAGTCTTCTGTTATACTGGTCATCTGTTATACTGGTGATCAGACCAGTCTTCTGTTCCTCACTGGTCATCTGTTATACTGGTGATCAGACCAGTCTTCTGTTCCTCACTGGTCATCTGTTATACTGGTGATCAGACCAGTCTTCTGTTCCTCACTGGTCATCTGTTATACTGGTGATCAGACCAGTCCTCTGTTCCTCACTGGTCATCTGTTATACTGGTGATCAGACCAGTCTTCTGTTCCTCACTGGTCATCTGTTATACTGGTGATCAGACCAGTCTTCTGTTCCTCACTGGTCATCTGTTATACTGGTGATCAGACCAGTCTTCTGTTCCTCACTGGTCATCTGTTATACTGGTGATCAGACCAGTCTTCTGTTCCTCACTGGTCATCTGTTATACTGGTGATCAGACCAGTCTTCTGTTCCTCACTGGTCATCTGTTATACTGGTGATCAGACCAGTCTTCTGCTCCTCACTGGTCATCTGTTATACTGGTGATCAGACCAGTTCCTCACTGGTCATCTGTTATACTGGTGATCAGACCAGTCTTCTGTTCCTCACTGGTCATCTGTTATACTGGTGATCAGACCAGTTCCTCACTGGTCATCTGTTATACTGGTGATCAGACACTGTTATACTGGTGATCAGACCAGTCTTCTGTTCCTCACTGGTCATCTGTTATACTGGTGATCAGACCAGTTCCTCACTGGTCATCTGTTATACTGGTGATCAGACCAGTTCCTCACTGGTCATCTGTTATACTGGTGATCAGACACTGTTATACTGGTGATCAGACCAGTCTTCTGTTCCCCACTGGTCATCTGTTATACTGGTGATCAGACCAGTCTTCTGTTATACTGGTCATCTGTTATACTGGTGATCAGACCAGTCTTCTGTTCCTCACTGGTCATCTGTTATACTGGTCATCTGTTATACTGGTGATCAGACCAGTCCTCTGTTATACTGGTCATCTGTTATACTGGTGATCAGACCAGTCTTCTATTCCTCACTGGTCATCTGTTATACTGGTGATCAGACCAGTCTTCTGTTCCTCACTGGTCATCTGTTATACTGGTGATCAGACCAGTCCTCTGTTATACTGGTCATCTGTTATACTGGTGATCAGACCAGTCTTCTATTCCTCACTGGTCATCTGTTATACTGGTGATCAGACCAGTCTTCTGTTCCTCACTGGTCATCTGTTATACTGGTGATCAGACCAGTCTTCTGTTATACTGGTCATCTGTTATACTGGTGATCAGACCAGTCTTCTGTTATACTGGTCATCTGTTATACTGGTGATCAGACCAGTCTTCTGTTATACTGGTCATCTGTTATACTGGTGATCAGACCAGTCTTCTGTTATACTGGTCATCTGTTATACTGGTGATCAGACCAGTCTTCTGTTCCTCACTGGTCATCTGTTATACTGGTGATCAGACCAGTCTTCTGTTCCTCACTGGTCATCTGTTACACCTGTCTAACCTAATGTGTTAGCCAATGGCACTGTAAGAGGAGAGACACACACACACACACACACACACACACACACACACACACACACACACACACACACACACACCCCTCTAGTCTATCTTTAGAGAATTGTAATCAAAGTACCCCCCCCCAGTCCTCCTCCAACAACCCCAGGGTACTGTACCCCCCCCCGTCCTCCTCCAACAACCTCATGGTACTGTACCCCCCCCCCCCCAAGTCCTCCTCCAACACCCCCATGGTACTGTGGTGTGGAACAACATACTCTGTCACACCTTGTTCTGCAGCCCTTCCACCTTGTCAGGGAACAGGCGTGTGACGTAGCTCTTCCCGAAGGCAGCAGAGAGCAGGTAACAGAAGGTAGAGCCGATGGTGGTCAGAAGACAGGCCAGGACCAGACCCTGCCATGGACCAAACAGCGCCCCCGCCAGCATGTTCTGGGAAGCACAGGGGATGCTGAGCAGTGGTGGAAAAAGTACCCAATTGTCATACTTGAGGAAAAGTAAAGATGCCTTCATAGAAAATGACTTAAGTGAAAGACACCCAGTAAAATAATACTTGAGTAAAAGTCAAAGTATATGATTTTTAAATATACTTAAGTATATTCCATGGATGGAGGTTCTGGTCTTTAGGGTCAAAGGTTCATGGAAACAAAGTGTGTGTTCCATGGATGGAGGTTTTGGTCTTTAGGGTCAAAGGTTCATGGAAACAAAGTGTGTGTTCTATGGATGGAGGTTCTGGTCTTTAGGGTCAAAGGTTCATGGAAACAAAGTGTGTGTTCCATGGATGGGTGTAATGTTAGTCTCTTACCAGGAAGGAGGAGCCAGGGATGGCGAAGGACTGTTTGTAGATGTAGGCACTACAGAACAGCAGCACCACGTAGCCTGTGTGTTCTGTCTTATAGAACTGCAGCATCTCAGCCAGCTCCCTCAGCTCATCCAGGTCCGACGGGAACTTCAGTCTGGAGGGAAACAAACACCGGCAACATCAGATAACATGGTTCCTAGTACTAGTGTCAGATTTAGACCGAAATATTGGCACCTAGTTACTGTTTGCACCAGGGGAATTTTTATTTATTTTTCAAATGGGAATTGAGGACACTGAGGACAGAGCATTTAAGGTAACACAGGCGAAGGCCATAGGAAAGGGTTATAGGTCATAGGACGGGGTTATAGGTCATAGGAAGGGGTTATAGGTCATAGGAAGGGGTTATAGGTCATAGGAAGGGGTTATAGGTCATAGGACGGGGTTATAGGTCATAGGAAGGGGTTATAGGAATGGGGTTATAGGTCATAGGAAGGGGTTATAGGTCATAGGAAGGGGTTATAGGAAGGGGTTATAGGTCATAGGAAGGGGTTATAGGTCATAGGAAGGGGTTATAAGTTATAGGAAGGGGTTAGAAATTATAGGAAGGGGTTATAGGTCATAGGAAGGGGTTATAGGAAGGGGTTATAGGTCATAGGAAGGGGTTATAGGTCATAGGAAGGGGTTATAAGTTATAGGAAGGGGTTAGAAATTATAGGAAGGGGTTATAGGTCATAGGAAGGGGTTATAGGAAGGGGTTATAGGTCATAGGAAGGGGTTATAGGTCATAGGAAGGGGTTATAAGTTATAGGAAGGGGTTAGAAATTATAGGAAGGGGTTATAGGTCATAGGAAGGGGTTATAGGTTATTGGAAGGGGTTATAGGTTATTGGAAGGGGTTATAGGAAGGGGTTATAGGAAGGGGTTATAGGTCATAGGAAGGGGTTATAGGTCATAGGAAGGGGTTATAGGTCATAGGAAGGGATTATAGGAAGGGGTTATAGGAAGGGGTTATAGGTCATAGGAAGGGGTTATAGGTCATAGGAA
This sequence comes from Oncorhynchus masou masou, assembly GCF_036934945.1. Classification (NCBI taxonomy): domain Eukaryota; kingdom Metazoa; phylum Chordata; class Actinopteri; order Salmoniformes; family Salmonidae; genus Oncorhynchus; species Oncorhynchus masou. The sequence goes on from NW_027004117.1 coordinate 121,126, forward strand.
GGGGTTATAAGTTATAGGAAGGGGTTAGAAATTATAGGAAGGGGTTATAGGTCATAGGAAGGGGTTATAGGTTATTGGAAGGGGTTATAGGTTATTGGAAGGGGTTATAGGAAGGGGTTATAGGAAGGGGTTATAGGTCATAGGAAGGGGTTATAGGTCATAGGAAGGGGTTATAGGTCATAGGAAGGGATTATAGGAAGGGGTTATAGGAAGGGGTTATAGGTTATATGAAGGGGTTATAGGTCATAGGAAGGGGTTATAGGTTATAGGAAGGGGTTATAGGTTACAGGAAGGGGTTATAGGTTACAGGAAGGGGTTATTGGAAGGGGTTATAGGAAGGAGTTATAGGTTATAGGAAGGGGTTATTGGAAGGGGTTATAGGTTATAGGAAGGGGTTATAGGTTATAGGAAGGGGTTATAGGTTACAGGAAGGGGTTATTGGAAGGGGTTATAGGAAGGAGTTATAGGTTATAGGAAGGGGTTATTGGAAGGGGTTATAGGTTACAGGAAGGGGTTATAGGTTACAGGAAGGGGTTATAGGAAGGGGTTATAGGAAGGAGTTATAGGTTATAGGAAGGGGTTATAGGTCATAGGAAGGGGTTATAGGTCATAGGAACGGGTTATAGGAAGGGGTTATAGGTCATAGGAAGGGGTTATAGGTCATAGGAAGGGGTTATAGGTCATAGGAAGGGGTTATAGGAAGGGGTTATAGGTCATAGGAAGGGGTTATAGGTCATAGGAAGGGGTTATAGGAAGGGGTTATAGGTTACAGGAAGGGGTTATTGGAAGGGGTTATAGGAAGGAGTTATAGGTTATAGGAAGGGGTTATTGGAAGGGGTTATAGGTTATAGGAAGGGGTTATAGGAAGGGGTTATAGGTTATAGGAAGGGGTTATAGGAAGGGGTTATAGGTTACAGGAAGGGGTTATTGGAAGGGGTTATAGGAAGGAGTTATAGGTTATAGGAAGGGGTTATTGGAAGGGGTTATAGGTTACAGGAAGGGGTTATAGGTTACAGGAAGGGGTTATTGGAAGGGGTTATTGGAAGGGGTTATAGGTTACAGGAAGGGGTTATAGGAAGGGGTTATAGGAAGGAGTTATAGGTTATAGGAAGGGGTTATAGGTCATAGGAAGGGGTTATAGGTCATAGGAAGGGGTTATAGGAAGGGGTTATAGGTCATAGGAAGGGGTTATAGGTCATAGGAAGGGGTTATAGGTCATAGGAAGGGGTTATAGGAAGGGGTTATAGGTCATAGGAAGGGGTTATAGGTCATAGGAAGGGGTTATAAGTCATAGGAAGGGGTTATAAGTTATAGGAAGGGGTTATAGGAAGGGGTTATAGGTCATAGGAAGGGGTTATAGGTCATAGGAAGGGGTTATAGGTCATAGGAAGGGGTTATAGGTTACAGGAAGGGGTTATTGGAAGGGGTTATAGGTTACAGGAAGGGGTTATAGGAAGGGGTTATAGGAAGGAGTTATAGGTTATAGGAAGGGGTTATTGGAAGGGGTTATAGGTTACAGGAAGGGTTATAGGTTACAGGAAGGGGTTATTGGAAGGGTTATTGGAAGGGGTTATAGGTTACAGGAAGGGGTTATAGGAAGGGGTTATAGGAAGGGGTTATAGGAAGGAGTTATAGGTTATAGGAAGGGGTTATTGGAAGGGGTTATAGGTTACAGGAAGGGGTTATAGGTTACAGGAAGGGGTTATTGGAAGGGGTTATTGGAAGGGGTTATAGGTTACAGGAAGGGGTTATAGGAAGGGGTTATAGGAAGGGGTTATAGGAAGGAGTTATAGGTTACAGGAAGGGGTTATTGGAAGGGGTTATAGGTTACAGGAAGGGGTTATAGGAAGGGGTTATAGGAAGGAGTTATAGGTTACAGGAAGGGGTTATAGGAAGGAGTTATAGGTTATAGGAAGGGGTTATTGGAAGGGGTTATAGGTTACAGGAAGGGTTATAGGTTACAGGAAGGGGTTATAGGAAGGGGGTTATAGGTTATAGGAAGGGGTTATAGGAAGGGGTTATAGGTTACAGGAAGGGGTTATAGGTTATAGGAAGGGGTTATAGGTTATAGGAAGGGGTTATAGGAAGGGTTATAGGTTACAGGAAGGGGTTATAGGTTATAGGAAGGGGTTATAGGAAGGGGTTATAGGTTACAGGAAGGGGTTATAGGAAGGGGTTATAGGTTACAGGAAGGGGTTATAGGAAGGAGTTATAGGTTATAGGAAGGGGTTATTGGAAGGGGTTATAGGTTACAGGAAGGGGTTATAGGTTACAGGAAGGGGTTATAGGAAGGGGTTATAGGTTATAGGAAGGGGTTATAGGAAGGGGTTATAGGTTACAGGAAGGGGTTATAGGTTATAGGAAGGGGTTATAGGTTATAGGAAGGGGTTATAGGAAGGGGTTATAGGTTACAGGAAGGGGTTATAGGTTATAGGAAGGGGTTATAGGAAGGGGTTATAGGTTACAGGAAGGGGTTATAGGTTACAGGAAGGGGTTATAGGTCATAGGAAGGGGTTATAGGTTATAGGAAGGGGTTATAGGAAGGGGTTATAGGTTACAGGAAGGGGTTATAGGTTATAGGAAGGGGTTATAGGAAGGGGTTATAGGTTACAGGAAGGGGTTATAGGTTATAGGAAGGGGTTATAGGTTATAGCCAGCCATAGTACACACAGTACAGACATACTACGGCTGTATATACTATGGCTGTGTGTACTATGGCTGTATATACTATGGCTGTATATACTATGGCTGTATATACTATGGCTGTATGTACTATGGCTGTATGTACTATGGCTGTATATACTATGGCTGTGTGTACTATGGCTGTATATACTATGGCTGTATATACTATGGCTGTATATACTATGGCTGTGTGTACTATGGCTGTATATACTATGGCTGTATATACTATGGCTGTATATACTATGGCTGTGTGTACTATGGCTGTATATACTATGGCTGTATGTACTATGGCTGTATACACTATGGCTGTATATACTATGGCTGTATATACTATGGCTGTATATACTATGGCTGTATATACTATGGCTGTGTATACTATGGCTGTATATACTATGGCTGTGTGTACTATGGCTGTATATACTATGGCTGTATGTACTATGGCTGTATACACTATGGCTGTATATACTATGGCTGTATACACTATGGCTGTATATACTATGGCTGTATATACTATGGCTGTCTATACTATGGCTGTCTATACTATGGCTGTATATACTATGGCTGTATACACTATGGCTGTATATACTATGGCTGTATGTACTATGGCTGTATATACTATGGCTGTATATACTATGGCTGTATATACTATGGCTGTATGTACTATGGCTGTGTGTACTATGGCTGTGTGTACTATGGCTGTGTGTACTATGGCTGTGTGTACTATGGCTGTGTGTACTATGGCTGTGTGTACTATGGCTGTGTGTACTATGGCTGTGTGTACTATGGCTGTGTGTACTATGGCTGTGTATACTATGGCTGTGTATACTATGGCTGTATATACTATGGCTGTATGTACTATGGCTGTATGTACTATGGCTGTGTGTACTATGGCTGTGTGTACTATGGCTGTATGTACTATGGCTGTATGTACTATGGCTGTATGTACTATGGCTGTATATACTATGGCTGTATATACTATGGCTGTGTGTACTATGGCTGTATATACTATGGCTGTATATACTATGGCTGTGTATACTATGGCTGTATATACTATGGCTGTATATACTATGGCTGTATATACTATGGCTGTATATACTATGGCTGTATGTACTATGGCTGTATGTACTATGGCTGTATATACTATGGCTGTATGTACTATGGCTGTATACACTATGGCTGTATATACTATGGCTGTATGTACTATGGCTGTATGTACTATGGCTGTATATACTATGGCTGTATATACTATGGCTGTATATACTATGGCTGTGTGTACTATGGCTGTATATACTATGGCTGTATATACATGTACTATGGCTGTATATACTATGGCTGTATATACTATGGCTGTATATACTATGGCTGTGTGTACTATGGCTGTGTGTACTATGGCTGTGTGTACTATGGCTGTGTGTACTATGGCTGTGTGTACTATGGCTGTGTATACTATGGCTGTATATACTATGGCTGTATATACTATGGCTGTATGTACTATGGCTGTGTGTACTATGGCTGTGTGTACTATGGCTGTATATACTATGGCTGTATATACTATGGCTGTATATACTATGGCTGTATATACTATGGCTGTATATACTATGGCTGTGTGTACTATGGCTGTATATACTATGGCTGTATATACATGTACTATGGCTGTATATACTATGGCTGTATATACTATGGCTGTATATACTATGGCTGTATATACTATGGCTGTATGTACTATGGCTGTAGTACAGACAGTCGTAGTGCAGACAGTCGTAGTACAGACAGTCGTAGTACAGACAGTCGTAGTGCAGACAGTCGTAGTACAGACAGTCGTAGTGCAGACAGTCGTAGTACAGACAGTCGTAGTGCAGACAGTCGTAGTGCAGACAGTCGTAGTGCAGACAGTCGTAGTGCAGACAGTCGTAGTGCAGACAGTCGTAGTGCAGACAGCCGTAGTGCAGACAGCCGTAGTGCAGACAGTCGTAGTACAGACAGTCGTAGTGCAGACAGTCGTAGTGCAGACAGTCGTAGTACAGACAGTCGTAGTACAGACAGTCGTAGTGCAGACAGTCGTAGTACAGACAGTCGTAGTGCAGACAGTCGTAGTACAGACAGTCGTAGTGCAGACAGTCGTAGTGCAGACAGTCGTAGTGCAGACAGTCGTAGTGCAGACAGTCGTAGTGCAGACAGTCGTAGTGCAGACAGCCGTAGTGCAGACAGCCGTAGTGCAGACAGTCGTAGTACAGACAGCCGTAGTACAGACGGCCGTAGTTGTAGTCATATAGGGAAGACATAATGCTCAGCCCCCAGTCTGCTGCTGTATGACTCGTCTCAACTTGACTCTCTAGAGTATTGGGAATCTGGGGACACCCTAATCTGACATCATAGACAGGTCAAACACAGACTAAAGTGGGCATGGCTGGTGCCTGTGTGCAGCATGAGAGAGAGAGAGAGAGGTTTCCAGATGGCGGAGAGAGAGAGTATGAAACAGGATATGGGACAGAAATAGCGGCTTCTGCTCTGGGATTTCTGCCTCTGCTAGTTTCGATGCAGGAAGTATCAGGCTCGTCAGCCGTGACACAGACACACGCAAACAGAATGAACCATGGAACCTGAGCTGCTGGTATCACATCTAACTGTTGAGCTGTATGGGATGAATGAAAGGCAAAGCCACTGTGGTTAGGATCTCAGATGTGTTTTCCTCAGCACACCTTGTCCAGTGTTATGTCCTGGGTAGCACCTCATCAGAACCGTCCTCACACCTTGTCCAGTGTTATGTCCTGGGTAGCACCTCATCAGAACCGTCCTCACACCTTGTCCAGTGTTATGTCCTGGGTAGCACCTCATCAGAACCGTCCTCACACCTTGTCCAGTGTTATGTCCTGGGTAGCACCTCATCAGAACCGTCCTCACACCTTGTCCAGTGTTATGTCCTGGGTAGCACCTCATCAGAACCGTCCTCACACCGTGTCCAGTGTTATGTCCTGGGTAGCACCTCATCAGAACCGTCCTCACACCGTGTCCAGTGTTATGTCCTGGGTAGCACCTCATCAGAACCGTCCGCACACCGTGTCCAGTGTTATGTCCTGGGTAGCACCTCATCAGAACCGTCCTCACACCGTGTCCAGTGTTATGTCCTGGGTAGCACCTCATCAGAACCGTCCTCACACCGTGTCCAGTGTTATGCCCTGGGTAGCACCTCATCAGAACCGTCCGCACACCTTGTCCAGTGTTATGTCCTGGGTAGCACCTCATCAGAACCGTCCTCACACCGTGTCCAGTGTTATGTCCTGGGTAGCACCTCATCAGAACCGTCCGCACACCGTGTCCAGTGTTATGTCCTGGGTAGCACCTCATCAGAACCGTCCGCACACCGTGTCCAGTGTTATGTCCTGGGTAGCACCTCATCAGAACCGTCCGCACACCATGTCCAGTGTTATGTCCTGGGAAGCACCTCATCAGAACCGTCCGCACACCGTGTCCAGTGTTATGTCCTGGGAAGCACCTCATCAGAACCGTCCGCACACCGTGTCCAGTGTTATGTCCTGGGTAGCACCTCATCAGAACCGTCCGCACACCGTGTCCAGTTTTATGTCCTGGGTAGCACCTCATCAGAACCTTCCGGTGTGTATCCCTCAGCACACCGTGTCCAGTGTTATGTCCTGGGTAGCACCTCATCAGAACCGTCCGCACACCGTGTCCAGTGTTATGTCCTGGGTAGCACCTCATCAGAACCGTCCGCACACCGTGTCCAGTGTTATGTCCTGGGTAGCACCTCATCAGAACCGTCCGCACACCGTGTCCAGTGTTATGTCCTGGGTAGCACCTCATCAGAACCGTCCGCACACCGTGTCCAGTGTTATGTCCTGGGTAGCACCTCATCAGAACCGTCCGCACACCGTGTCCAGTGTTATGTCCTGGGTAGCACCTCATCAGAACCGTCCGCACACCGTGTCCAGTGTTATGTCCTGGGTAGCACCTCATCAGAACCGTCCGCACACCGTGTCCAGTGTTATGTCCTGGGTAGCACCTCATCAGAACCGTCCGCACACCGTGTCCAGTGTTATGTCCTGGGTAGCACCTCATCAGAACCGTCCGCACACCGTGTCCAGTGTTATGTCCTGGGTAGCACCTCATCAGAACCGTCCGCACACCGTGTCCAGTGTTATGTCCTGGGTAGCACCTCATCAGAACCGTCCGCACACCGTGTCCAGTGTTATGTCCTGGGTAGCACCTCATCAGAACCTTCCGGTGTGTATCCCTCAGCACACCGTGTCCAGTGTTATGTCCTGGGAAGCACCTCATCAGAACCGTCCGCACACCGTGTCCAGTGTTATGTCCTGGGTAGCACCTCATCAGAACCGTCCGCACACCGTGTCCAGTGTTATGTCCTGGGTAGCACCTCATCAGAACCGTCCGCACACCGTGTCCAGTGTTATGTCCTGGGTAGCACCTCATCAGAACCGTCCGCACACCGTGTCCAGTGTTATGTCCTGGGTAGCACCTCATCAGAACCGTGTCCCGCACCTCATCACCGTGTCCAGTGTTATGTCCTGGGTAGCACCTCATCAGAACCGTCCTCACACCGTGTCCAGTGTTATGTCCTGGGTAGCACCTCATCAGAACCGTCCGCACACCATGTCCAGTGTTATGTCCTGGGTAGCACCTCATCAGAACCGTCCGCACACAGTGTCCAGTGTTATGTCCTGGGTAGCACCTCATCAGAACATCACCGTGTCCAGTGTTATGTCCTGGGTCCTCATCAGAACGCACACCGTGTCCAGTGTTATGTCCTGGGTAGCACCTCATCAGAACCGTCCGCACACCGTGTCCAGTGTTATGTCCTGGGTAGCACCTCATCAGAACCTTCCGGTGTGTATCTCTCAGCACATCGTGTCCAGTGTTATGTCCTGGGTAGCACCTCATCAGAACCGTCCGCACACCGTGTCCAGTGTTATGTCCTGGGTAGCACCTCATCAGAACCGTCCGCACACCGTGTCCAGTGTTATGTCCTGGGTAGCACCTCATCAGAACCGTCCTCACACTGTGTCCAGTGTTATGTCCTGGGTAGCACCTCATCAGAACCGTCCGCACACCGTGTCCAGTGTTATGTCCTGGGTAGCACCTCATCAGCACCGTCCGCACACCGTGTCCAGTGTTATGTCCTGGGTAGCACCTCATCAGAACCGTCCGCACACCATGTCCAGTGTTATGTCCTGGGTAGCACCTCATCAGCACCGTCCGCACACCGTGTCCAGTGTTATGTCCTGGGTAGCACCTCATCAGAACCGTCCACACACCATGTCCAGTGTTATGTCCTGGGTAGCACCTCATCAGAACCGTCCACACACCATGTCCAGTGTTATGTCCTGGGTAGCACCTCATCAGCACCGTCCGCACACCGTGTCCAGTGTTATGTCCTGGGTAGCACCTCATCAGAACCGTCCTCACACCGTGTCCAGTGTTATGTCCTGGGTAGCACCTCATCAGAACCGTCCGCACACCGTGTCCAGTGTTATGTCCTGGGTAGCACCTCATCAGAACCGTCCGCACACCGTGTCCAGTGTTATGTCCTGGGTAGCACCTCATCAGAACCGTCCGCACACCATGTCCAGTGTTATGTCCTGGGTAGCACCTCATCAGAACCGTCCGCACACCATGTCCAGTGTTATGTCCTGGGTAGCACCTCATCAGAACCGTCCGGTGTGTATCTCTCAGCACACCGTGTCCAGTGTTATGTCCTGGGTAGCACCTCATCAGAACCGTCCGGTGTGTATCTCTCAGCACACCGTGTTCAGTGTTATGTCCTGGGTAGCACCTCATCAGAACCGTCCGGTGTGTATCTCTCAGCACACCGTGTCCAGTGTTATGTCCTGGGTAGCACCTCATCAGAACCGTCCGCACACCATGTCCAGTGTTATGTCCTGGGTAGCACCTCATCAGAACCGTCCGCACACCATGTCCAGTGTTATGTCCTGGGTAGCACCTCATCAGAACCGTCCTCACACCGTGTCCAGTGTTATGTCCTGGGTAGCACCTCATCAGAACCGTCCGCACACCGTGTCCAGTGTTATGTCCTGGGTAGCACCTCATCAGAACCGTCCGCACACCATGTCCAGTGTTATGTCCTGGGTAGCACCTCATCAGAACCGTCCGCACACCATGTCCAGTGTTATGTCCTGGGTAGCACCTCATCAGAACCGTCCGGTGGTGGACCTGGCAGGAGACCCTAGAGACCCAGTGGTGTCCTCCTGTCCAGGCCGTCCATCCACCTCTGGATGTCTGTTCTCTAATAGAAGTGTCCAGGCCTGATAAACATGCCGGCAGGGTCGTGAAACTCCTTTATAATTAGGGAGGATGAAATATGATGGAACGATGGCATCACGCCAACCAAGACAAGTGTGTCCTGTCCAGGGTTAGATCAGAGCTGTGTGTTCTCATACTGAGGAGGACAGTATTTCAGGCCAAGTGAACCTAAGCCAACCCATAGAGGCCAGGGCCAGATCTCCACTGGGGCAGAAACCATAAACAGGAAGGTGGGGCTGGATGAGACACACGGGGGTTTAGAGTCGGCCTATAGGAACATCATCTGAAAACAGGAACTACTGAGATATAATCACCTGTCAAACAACACCATCAGGCAAGGACAAATACTTTGAGGGAACAGCAACCAGCTGAGACATTTCCTCTGAATTAGCCTACACTGACAAGTCAGGTGTTTGATGATGCCATTTTCATAACTTAAAGTCGTGCGATCGTCTGAGGGAAATGAGATGCTGCCAAACGCAGTGATTATGACCGCAGCTTCATGGACTCTGCGCCGTCTGTCAATACACTTATCAACATCATAATCCTACAACAGATAACCACTCTGGGACTTTAATGTTACATTAGATCTATTACATACATGGTGATGTCACTATGCTATTATTACCCCTAATAAAACACTGTGGAAGTGGCTATATATTGACTTATTTGCAAAGTTGTATACGTAAACATGTCCTAGAAAGTGTAATTGTACAAGCAGGCAGCTGCTGTAGCCTATAATAATTATGCTAATAGCAACACAAAAAAGAGTCTTGCGACATCTGGCAAATTGTAGCTATAGATCTGTTGAGGCTGGCTACCTGTACTCTACAACTTCCACGTCCCCCTCTGCGCTCTCGTTGTTTAACTCCACCGCATGTCGCCGGTGAAGATGTTGCGGTCCGGGCGGCAGGAAAGTGGACAGGAGATAGAGGTATAACGTTGCCGCTCCTACCACAGATAATAAACCCGAAATGGAGCCCATTGCTACGCGCTACACCGACCTCCTATCAGAAAGGCTTGTTCGGTGACCGACTCCCGGTGTTGAGAAGTGAACGTCACAGAATAACTTCTGACAGTTGCCCTGTGGTCCTGGAATGCTTTCAACTATGTCTTCACTAGAGGGCAGCCTCGTGTTCTCTGGTGGTCAAGTACTAGACTAGAGTATTGAGGATCGTTGTCTGGACCTTGATGTTATGAACTACAGTTGGCTCTCCTTACACCAAAATATGTTTTTGGGCAACAAGCTTGTTTCTCTGCACCACAACAGACATTGATGAAGGTATTCTATTGTTTCTCTTCACCACAACAGACATTGATGAAGGTATTCTCTTGTTTCTCTGCACTACAACAGACATTGATGAAGGTATTATCTTGTTTCTCTGCACTACAACAGACATTGATGAAGGTATTATCTTGTTTCTCTGCACTACAACAGCTGGGTTATGATGAAGGTATTATCTTGTTTCTCTGCACTACAACAGCTGGGTTATGATGAAGGTATTATCTTGTTTCTCTGCACCACAACAGACATTGATGAAGGTATCATCTTGTTTCTCTGCACCACAACAGACATTGATGAAGGTATTATCTTGTTTCTCTGCACCACAACAGACATTGATGAAGGTATCATCTTGTTTCTCTGCACCACAACAGACATTGATGAAGGTATTATCTTGTTTCTCTGCACCACAACAGACATTGATGAAGGTATCATCTTGTTTCTCTGCACTACAACAGCTGGGTTATGATGAAGGTATTCTCTTGTTTCTCTGCACTACAACAGACATTGATGAAGGTATCATCTTGTTTCTCTGCACTACAACAGCTGGGTTATGATGAAGGTATCATCTTGTTTCTCTGCACTACAACAGACATTGATGAAGGTATCATCTTGTTTCTCTGCACTACAACAGACATTGATGAAGGTATCATCTTGTTTCTCTGCACCACAACAGACATTGATGAAGGTATCATCTTGTTTCTCTGCACTACAACAGACATTGATGAAGGTATCATCTTGTTTCTCTGCACTACAACAGACATTGATGAAGGTATTATCTGGTTTCTCTGCACTACAACAGACATTGATGAAGGTATCATCTTGTTTCTCTGCACCACAACAGACATTGATGAAGGTATTCTCTTGTTTCTCTGCACTACAACAGCTGGGTTATGATGAAGGTATCATCTTGTTTCTCTGCACTACAACAGACATTGATGAAGGTATCATCTTGTTTCTCTGCACCACAACAGACATTGATGAAGGTATTCTCTTGTTTCTCTGCACTACAACAGACATTGATGAAGGTATCATCTTGTTTCTCTGCACTACAACAGCTGGGTTATGATGAAGGTATTCTCTTGTTTCTCTGCACTACAACAGACATTGATGAAGGTATCATCTTGTTTCTCTGCACCACAACAGCTGGGTTATGATGAAGGTATCATTACATTGTTAATAATGTATTACAACACTACAACACCAAGTAGTGGGTCCTGTGTGGCTCAGTCGGTAGAGCATGGCACTTGCAACGCCAAGTGTCGTGGGTTCGATTCCCGCTGGGGCCACCCATATGTAAAAGTAGTGGCCCCAGCCGACTTGTAAGTCGCTTTGGACAAAAGCGTCTGCTAAATGGGATATATTAGTGAAACTGAGTGAAGTTACACTCAGCCACCAGTAGAGGGCAGGCTCACTTGGGGCTTCAGTACAATGCACTGAAACTCACCCTACTGTACAAGTGCTTATAGCTTGCAGAAACGTACCACCTCTATTGCAAATGCAGATACACTCATTCACCACATTACTAACCTGATCCCCCCCAAGGATCCAAAATGACCTCGTGTCTGCCTTGATGTTCACACATCTCCACAGAACGATATGTGACCACTTGGTTAAAGACTCATCAACGCGATTCTAAGGGCGCTCAAATCGCTTAAAATAACCCTCATCAAGATCTGTTGCTTGTGCCTAATAGTCTGACATCGCGTCATTATTACTACAAACAGATGATTCACTTCTCACGGTGGTGCTCATCTAGTACAGTCAGATCAAACATGATTCACTTCTCACAATGGGGCTCATCTAGTACAATCAGATCAAACACGATTCACTTCTCACAGTGGTGCTCATCTAGTACAGTCAGATCAAACACGATTCACTTCTCACAGTGGTGCTCATCTTGTACAGTCAGATCAAACACGATTCACTTCTCACAATGGTGCTCATCTTGTACAGTCAGATCAAACACGATTCACTTCTCACAATGGTGCTCATCTAGTACAATCAGATCGAACATGATTCACTACTCACAGTGGGGCTCATCTAGTACAGTCAGATCAAACACGATTCAATGTCTCGCAAGATCCTATAATGATTCATTAGTATTTTCACGTAATAAAACTGAATAGTATATACTGTAACAGACCTATAAAGTCACACCAAAAACACCTGTCCTTTCTTATCTGAAAACAATACATCACACATAAACTCTGCTGAAACTCACCTCTGTCAAATAATGTCAAGGCAAAGCCTCATCCACCCATTCACTCTGTCAAATAATGTCAAGGCAAAGCCTCAACCACCCATTCACTCTGTCAAATAATGTCAAGGCAAAGCCTCAGCCACCCATTCACTCTGTCAAATAATGTCAAGGCAAAGCCTCATCCACCCATTCACTCTGTCAAATAATGTCAAGGCAATGCCTCAACCACCCATTCACTCTGTCAAATAATGTCAAGGCAATGCCTCAATCACCCATTCACTCTGTCAAATAATGTCAAGGCAATGCCTCAATCACCCATTCACTCTGTCAAATAATGTCAAGGCAACGCCTCAACCACCCATTCACTCTGTCAAATAATGTCAAGGCAACGCCTCAACCACCCATTCACTCTGACAAATAATGTCAAGGCAACGCCTCAACCACCCATTCACTCTGTCAAATAATGTCAAGGCAAAGCCTCAGCCACCCATTCACTCTGTCAAATAATGTCAAGGCAAAGCCACAACCACCCATTCACTCTGTCAAATAATGTCCATGAAAAGCCTCAACCACCCATTCACTCTGTCAAATAATGTCAAGGCAAAGCCTCATCCACCCATTCACTCTGTCAAATAATGTCAAGGCAAAGCCTCAGCCACCCATTCACTCTGTCAAATAATGTCAAGGCAAAGCCACAACCACCCATTCACTCTGTCAAATAATGTCCATGAAAAGCCTCAACCACCCATTCACTCTGTCAAATAATGTCAAGGCAACGCCTCAGCCACCCATTCACTCTGTCAAATAATGTCAAGGCAAAGCCTCAACCACCCATTCACTCTGTCAAATAATGTCCATGAAAAGCCTCAACCACCCATTCATTCTGTCAAATAATGTCAAGGCAAAGCCTCAGCCACCCATTCACTCTGTCAAATAATGTCAAGGCAAAGCCACAACCACCCATTCACTCTGTCAAATAATGTCCATGAAAAGCCTCAACCACCCATTCACTCTGTCAAATAATGTCAAGGCAAAGCCTCATCCACCCATTCACTCTGTCAAATAATGTCAAGGCAAAGCCTCAGCCACCCATTCACTCTGTCAAATAATGTCAAGGCAAAGCCACAACCACCCATTCACTCTGTCAAATAATGTCCATGAAAAGCCTCAACCACCCATTCACTCTGTCAAATAATGTCAAGGCAACGCCTCAGCCACCCATTCACTCTGTCAAATAATGTCAAGGCAAAGCCTCAACCACCCATTCACTCTGTCAAATAATGTCCATGAAAAGCCTCAACCACCCATTCATTCTGTCAAATAATGTCAAGGCAAAGCCTCAGCCACCCATTCACTCTGTCAAATAATGTCCATGAAAAGCCTCAGCCACCCATTCACTCTGTCAAAGAATGTCAAGGCAAAGCCTCAACCACCCATTCACTCTGTCAAATAATGTCCATGAAAAGCCTCAACCACCCATTCACTCTGTCAAATAATGTCAAGGCAAAGCCTCATCCACCCATTCATTCTGTCAAATAATGTCAAGGCAAAGCCTCAGCCACCCATTCACTCTGTCAAAGAATGTCAAGGCAAAGCCTCAACCACCCATTCACTCTGTCAAATAATGTCAAGGCAAAGCCTCAGCCACCCATTCACTCTGTCAAAGAATGTCAAGGCAAAGCCTCAGCCACCCATTCACTCTGTCAAAGAATGTCAAGGCAACGCCTCAATCACCCATTCACTCTGTCAAATAATGTCAAGGCAAAGCCTCAACCACCCATTCACTCTGTCAAATAATGTCAAGGCAAAGCCTCAGCCACCCATTCACTCTCTCAAAGAATGTCAAGGCAAAGCCTCAACCACCCATTCACTCTGTCAAATAATGTCAAGGCAAAGCCTCAGCCACCCATTCACTCTGTCAAATAATGTCAAGGCAAAGCCTCAGCCACCCATTCCAGCCTCAAGCCTCAGCCACCCATTCCATTCACTCTGTCAAATAATGTCCATGAAAAGCCTCAACCACCCATTCACTCTGTCAAATAATGTCAAGGCAAAGCCTCAGCCACCCATTCACTCTGTCAAATAATGTCCATGAAAAGCCTCAACCACCCATTCACTCTGTCAAATAATGTCAAGGCAAAGCCTCAGCCACCCATTCACTATGTCAAATAATGTCAAGGCAAAGCCTCAGCCACCCATTCACTCTGTCAAATAATGTCAAGGCAAAGCCTCAGCCACCCATTCACTCTGTCAAATAATGTCAAGGCAAAGCCTCAGCCACCCATTCACTCTGTCAAATAATGTCAAGGCAACGCCTCAACCACCCATTCACTCTGTCAAATAATGTCAAGGCAAAGCCTCAGCCACCCATTCACTCTGTCATAAGGCAGGAGGACCCAATCGAAATACACAACATCAAAATACACATTTAGCAATTCTAACAGGAAATTAACAAAACAGCTATTACTTGCCATTGCAAACATTTGACCACATTCAGCGTACAAAGTAGCCTAACAGGTTGTCTAAAGCTTACATGCAAATGTTTCATATTCATTATTTTCAAAAAAAGAGATAGCTAGCAGGAAGCGAGCTGCAATAAATCATTAAATGATCATTTGAAAACAAAGTCCACCCACTGATCCTTCTTTATGAAATGGGCAATGGCAGGGTCATAGAGTTTGTCCATTGATTTTAAATCCAAGAGAAGTACTTCCTCGATTGAGATCAAAGCCAAGGCTGCCAGTCGGGCCTGTCCAGTTGTGTTCCTGCAGTACGTCTCGATCCGTTTCAGGGCGGAGAATGTCCTTTCATCAGAGCCAGTGGACATGGGACTGGTCAAGACCAGACAGGTTAGCAGATACACTTGGTGCCTACTCTCATTCGGCCTTGTCTGTCGGAGAAAGTGGAGGAGGTCGGCCCGGGCTCCTACCCTGGAAGTCAGGCAAAGGAGTACATCACTGTGAGTTCAGTTTTGAGCCGCGGCAAAGTGGGGCCCATATCTTTCCTTGAGACTTGAGAACTCAGTGTTGGGGAAGGTTTCCCTGTATCTGGGGAACTGCTGTGGGTCAAGAAGGGCAAGAAACATAAGCCCTTCCGTGGTTTTCCAACCTGTTCCTTGGCTGAGTGAGAAGGTTGTCGATGATTCCGCTGTGTAGCCGTTGGTTACCATGTGTCTGTGTTCTCCGCCCGGATCTCCGGTCTCACGCACAGTGTCCTCGTAGATACAATCAACTTTACCCTTCTCCCTCTCTGGCTACAGGAATACACTACTGTGGTCTTCAATCAGAGACCAGTGGATCTAACTAGTCTGGCTACAGGAATACACTACTGTGGTCTTCAATCAGAGACCAGTGGATCTAACTAGTCTGGCTACAGGAATACACTACTGTGGTCTTCAATCAGAGACCAGTGGATCTAACTAGTCTGGCTACAGGAATACACTACTGTGGTCTTCAATCAGAGACCAGTGGATCTAACTAGTCTGGCTACAGGAATACACTACTGTGGTCTTGCTGTCAAATTGCCGCAAGTGTATCTAAACAGTGATGTGGGCCAATCCCTCATGATACAAAGTGAGATCATTTAGCGTGTGTGTGTGTGTGTGTGTGTGTGTGTGTGTGTGTGTGTGTGTGTGTGTGTGTGTGTGTGTGTGTGTGTGTGTGTGTGTGTGTGTGTGTGTGTACTTAATGCATTAAGGTATCAATGCCTGCCTGTGTGCATGACAAAGAGGGATAAAAGAGGAGAATAACCTCTACCACACTGAACTCTTCTGCTGCAATGACAGACATTGTTCCTAGTCTGACTGACTGGCTGTGTTGGGGGGGAGCTACTTTGTGTTTGATCTATTATTCAAAAGAAGTGGAGATGAACATTGTTAGAATATTAATCTCCAAACCCTCACCACCACTCACTCAATCTGCATATACTTATGTAGCTACTGTACTGGGGAACCCATCTATATATATAGCCACTGTACTGGGGAACCCATCTATATATATAGCTACTGTACTGGGGAACCCATCTATATATATAGCTACTGTACTGGGGAACCCATCTATATATATATAGCTACTGTACTGGGGAACCCATCTATATATATAGCTACTGTACTGGGGAACCCATCTATATATATATAGCTACTGTACTGGGGAACCCATCTATATATATAGCTACTGTACTGGTGAACCCATCTATATATATAGCTACTGTACTGGGGAACCCATCTATATATAGCTATCTGTACTGGGGAACCCATCTATATATATATAGCCACTGTACTGGGGAACCCATCTATATATATAGCTACTGTACTGGGAACCCATCTATATATATAGCTACTAGCTACTGTACTGGGAACCCATCTATATATATAGCTACTGTACTGGGGAACCCATCTATATATATAGCCACTGTACTGGGGAACCCATCTATATATATAGCCACTGTACTGGGGAACCCATCTATATATAGCTATATGGGGAACCCATCTATATATAGCTACTGTACTGGGAACCCATCTATATATATACTGTACTGAGGAACCCATCTATATATATAGCTACTGTACTGGGGAACCAATCTATATATATATAGCTACTGTACTGGGGAACCCATCTATATATATAGCCACTGTACTGGGGAACCCATCTATATATATAGCCACTGTACTGGGGAACCCATCTATATATATAGCTACTGTACTGGGGAACCCATCTATATATATAGCCACTGTACTGGGGAACCCATCTATATATATAGCTACTGTACTGGGGAACCCATCTATATATATAGCTACTGTACTGGGGAACCCATCTATATATATAGCTACTGTACTGGGAACCCATCTATATACATTTATATAGCCACTGTACTGGGGAACCCATCTATATATATAGCTACTGTACTGGGGAACCCATCTATATATATAGCTACTGTACTGGGGAACCCATCTATATATATAGCTACTGTACTGGGGAACCCATCTATATATATATGCTACTGTACTGGGGAACCCATCTATATATATAGCTACTGGGAACCCATCTATATATATAGCCACTGTACTGGGGAACCCATCTATATATATAGCTACTGTACTGGGGAACCCATCTATATATATATAGCTACTGTACTGGGGAACCCATCTATATATATAGCTACTGTACTGGGGAACCCATCTATATACTTATATAGCCACTGTACTGGGGAACCCATCTATATATATAGCTACTGTACTGGGGAACCCATCTATATATATAGCTACTGTACTGGGGAACCCATCTATATATATATAGCCACTGTACTGGGGAACCCATCTATATATATAGCTACTGTACTGGGAACCCATCTATATATATATAGCTACTGTACTGGGGAACCCATCTATATATATAGCCACTGTACTGGGGAACCCATCTATATATATATATAGCTACTGTACTGGGGAACCAATCTATATATATATATAGCCACTGTACTGGGGAACCCATCTATATATATATAGCTACTGTACTGGGGAACCCCATCTGTATATATATATAGCCACTGTACTGGGGAACCCATCTATATATATATAGCTACTGTACTGGGGAACCCATCTATATATATAGCTACTGTACTGGGGAACCCATCTATATATATAGCTACTGTACTGGGGAACCCATCTATATATATATAGCTACTGTACTGGGGAACCCATCTATATATATAGCCACTGTACTGGGGAACCCATCTATATATATAGCTACTGTACTGGGGAACCCATCTGGGGAACCCATCTATATATATAGCCACTGTACTGGGGAACCCATCTATATATATATAGCTACTGTACTGGGGAACCATCTATATATATATACTGTACTGGGGAACCCATCTATATATATAGCTACTGTACTGGGGAACCCATCTATATATATAGCCACTGTACTGGGGAACCCATCTATATATATAGCTACTGTACTGGGGAACCCATCTATATATATATAGCTACTGTACTGGGGAACCCATCTATATATATATAGCTACTGTACTGGGGAACTACCATCTATATATATATATAGAACCCATCTGCTACTGTACTGGGAACCCATCTATATATATAGCTACTGTACTGTACTGGGGAAACCCACTGTATCTATATATATAGCTACTGTACTGGGGAACCCATCTATATATATAGCTACTGTACTGGGGAACCCATCTATATATATATATAGCTACTGTACTGGGGAACCCATCTATATATATAGCCACTGTACTGGGGAACCCATCTATATATATAGCTACTGTACTGGGGAACCCATCTATATATATAGCTACTGTACTGGGGAACCCATCTATATATACTGTACTGGGGAACCCATCTATATATATAGCCACTGTACTGGGGAACCCATCTATATATATAGCTACTGTACTGGGGAACCCATCTATATGTACTTATATAGCTACTGTACTGGGGAACCAATCTATATATATAGCTACTGTACTGGGGAACCCATCTATATATATAGCTACTGTACTGGGGAACCCATCTATATATATATATATAGCTACTGTACTGGGGAACCCATCTATATATATAGCTACTGTACTGGGGAACCCATCTATATATATAGCTACTGTACTGGGGAACCCATCTATATATACTTATATAGCTACTGTACTGGGGAACCCATCTATTATATAGCCACTGTACTGGGGAACCCATCTATATATATATAGCTACTGTACTGGGGAACCCATCTATATATATAGCTACTGTACTGGGGAACCCATCTATATATATAGCTACTGTATGGGGAACAATCTACTGTACTGGGGAACCCATCTATATATATAGCTACTGTACTGGGGAACCCATCTATATATATAGCTACTGTACTGGGGAACCCATCTATATATATATAGCTACTGTACTGGGGAACCCATCTATATATATATAGCTACTGTACTGGGGAACCCATCTATATATATAGCTACTGTACTGGGGAACCCATCTATATATATATATAGCTACTGTACTGGGGAACCCATCTATATATATAGCTACTGTACTGGGGAACCCATCTATATATATATAGCTACTGTACTGGGGAACCCATCTATATATATAGCTACTGTACTGGGGAACCCATCTATATATATATATACTGTACTGGGGAACCCATCTATATATATAGCTACTGTACTGGGGAACCCATCTATATATATATAGCTACTGTACTGGGGAACCCATCTATATATATAGCTACTGTACTGGGGAACCCATCTATATATATATATAGCTACTGTACTGGGGAACCCATCTATATATATAGCTACTGTACTGGGGAACCCATCTATATATATATATATAGCTACTGTACTGGGGAACCCATCTATATATATAGCTACTGTACTGGGGAACCCATCTATATATATATAGCTACTGTACTGGGGAACCCATCTATATATATATAGCTACTGTACTGGGGAACCCATCTATATATATAGCTACTGTACTGGGGAACCCATCTATATATATATAGCCACTGTACTATATATATAGCCACTGTACTGGGGAACCCATCTATATATATATAGCTACTGTACTGGGGAACCCATCTATATATATATATAGCTACTGTACTGGGGAACCCATCTATATATATAGCTACTGTACTGGGGAACCCATCTATATATATATAGCCACTGTACTGGGGAACCCATCTATATATATATAGCTACTGTACTGGGGAACCCATCTATATATATAGCTACTGTACTGGGGAACCCATCTATATATATAGCCACTACTGAACCCATCTATATATATAGCTACTGTATACTGGGGAACCCATCTATATATATATATATACTGGGGAACCCATCCACTGTACTGGGGAACCCATCTATATATACTTATATAGCCACTGTACTGGGGAACCCATCTATATATACTTATATAGCCACTGTACTGGGGAAACCATCTATATATATAGCCACTGTACTGGGGAACCCATCTATATATATATAGCTACTGTACTGGGGAACCCATCTATATATATAGCTGTACTGGGGAACCCATCTATATATATAGCCACTGTACTGGGGAACCCATCTATATATATATAGCTACTGTACTGGGGAACCCATCCACTGTACTATATATATAGCCACTGTACTGGGGAACCCATCTATATATATATAGCTACTGTACTGGGGAACCCATCTATATATATAGCCACTGTACTGGGGAACCCATCTATATATATAGCCACTGTACTGGGGAACCCATCTATATATATAGCACTGTACTGTACTGGGGAACCCATCTATATATATAGCTACTGTACTGGGGAACCCATCTATATATATATAGCCACTGTACTGGGGAACCCATCTATATATAGCTACTGTACTGGGGAACCCATCTATATATATAGCTACTGTACTGGGGAACCCATCTATATATATAGCTACTGTACTGGGGAACCCATCTATATATATAGCCACTGTACTGGGGAACCCATCTATATATATAGCTACTGTACTGGGGAACCCATCTATATATATATAGCTACTGTACTGGGGAACCCATCTATATATATAGCTACTGTACTGGGGAACCCATCTATATATATAGCTACTGTACTGGGGAACCCATCTATATATATAGCTACTGTACTGGGGAACCCATCTATATATATATAGCTACTGTACTGGGGAACCCATCTATATATATATAGCTACTGTACTGGGGAACCCATCTATATATATAGCCACTGTACTGGGGAACCCATCTATATATATATATAGCTACTGTACTGGGGAACCCATCTATATATATAGCTACTGTACTGGGGAACCCATCTATATATATATATAGCTACTGTACTGGGGAACCCATCTATATATATATAGCCACTGTACTGGGGAACCCATCTATATATATAGCTACTGTACTGGGAACCCATCTATATATATATATAGCCACTGTACTGGGGAACCCATCTATATATATAGCTACTGTACTGGGAACCCATCTATATATATAGCTACTGTACTGGGGAACCCATCTATATATATATAGCCACTGTACTGGGGAACCCATCTATATATATATAGCTACTGTACTGGGGAACCCATCTATATATATAGCTACTGTACTGGGGAACCCATCTATATATATATATAGCCACTGTACTGGGAACCCATCTATATATATAGCTACTGTACTGGGAACCCATCTATATATATAGCCACTGTACTGGGGAACCCATCTATATATATATAGCTACTGTACTGGGGAACCCATCTATATATATAGCTACTGTACTGTACTGGGGAACCCATCTATATATATATATAGCTACTGTACTGGGGAACCCATCATCTGTACTGGGGAACCCATATATAGCTACTGTACTGGGGAACCCATCTATATATATAGCTACTGTACTGGGAACCCATCTATATATATATAGCTACTGTACTGGGGAACCCATCTATATATATAGCTACTGTACTGGGGAACCCATCTATATATATAGCTACTGTACTGGGGAACCCATCTATATATATAGCTACTGTACTGGGGAACCCATCTATATATATAGCTACTGTACTGGGGAACCCATCTATATATATATATAGCTACTGTACTGGGGAACCCATCTATATATATAGCTACTGTACTGGGGAACCAATCTATATATATATAGCCACTGTACTGGGGAACCAATCTATATATATAGCCACTGTACTGGGGAACCCATCTATATATATATAGCTACTGTACTGGGGAACCCATCTATATATATATATATAGCTACTGTACTGGGGAACCCATCTATATATATATAGCTACTGTACTGGGGAACCCATCTATATATATATAGCCACTGTACTGGGGAACCCATCTATATATATATAGCCACTGTACTGGGGAACCCATCTATATATATATAGCCACTGTACTGGGGAACCCATCTATATATATAGCTACTGTACTGGGGAACCCATCTATATATATATAGCCACTGTACTGGGGAACCCATCTATATATATAGCTACTGTACTGGGGAACCCATCTATATATATAGCTACTGTACTGGGGAACCAATCTATATATATATAGCCACTGTACTGGGGAACCAATCTATATATATAGCCACTGTACTGGGGAACCCATCTATATATATATAGCCACTGTACTGGGGAACCCATCTATATATATAGCCACTCTACTGGGGAACCAATCTATATATATATATAGCTACTGTACTGGGGAACCCATCTATATATATATAGCCTACTGTACTGGGGAACCCATCTATATATATATAGCTACTGTACTGGGGAACCATCTATATATATATAGCCACTGTACTGGGGAACCCATCTATATATATAGCTACTGGGGAACCCATCTATATATATACTGTACTGGGAACCCATCTATATATATATAGCTACTGTACTGGGGAACCCATCTATATATATAGCCACTGTACTGGGGAACCCATCTATATATATAGCTACCTAGCCTATATATATATAGCCACTGTACTGGGAACCCATCTATATATATAGCCACTGTACTGGGGAACCCATCTATATATATATAGCTACTGTACTGGGGAACCCATCTATATATATACTGTACTGGGAACCTATATATATAGCTACTGTACTAGGAACCCATCTATATATATAGCCACTGTACTACCCATCTATATATATAGCTAGCTACTGTACTGGGGAACCCATCTATATATATAGCTACTGTACTGGGGAACCCATCTATATATATATATAGCCACTGTACTGGGGAACCCATCTATATATATAGCATACTAGGGAACCCATCTATATATATATATAGAACCCATCTATATATATAGCTACTGTACTGGGGAACCCATCTATATATATAGCTACTGTACTGGGGAACCCATCTATATATATAGCTACTGTACTGGGGAACCTACTGTATGTATATATATAGCTACTGTACTGGGGAACCCATGTATATACAGTTGAAGTCTGAAGTTTACATACACCTTAGCCAAATACATTTAAACTCAGTTTTTTACATTCCTGACATTTAATCCATCGTTAAAAAAATGTAGGTCAGTTAGAATTACCACTTTATTTTAAGAAGGTTAAATGTCACAATAATAGTAGAGAGAATGATTTATTATAACTTTTATTTCTTTCATCACATTCCCAGTCGGTCAGAAGTTAACAAACACTCAACCCATTTTTGTAGCATTGCCTTTAAATTGTTTAACTTGGGTTAAACCCATCTTTGGGTACTTCACAAGCTTACCCACAATAAGTTGGGTGAATATTGGCCCATTCCTCCTGACAGAGCTAGTGGAACCGAGTCAGGATTGTATAGGCCTCCTTGCTCGCACATGCTTTTTCAGTTCTGCCCACAAATGTTCTATAGGATTGGAGGTCAGGGCTTTGTGATGGCCACTCCAATACCACTTGACTTTGATGTCCTTAAGCCATTTTGCCTAAACTTTGGAAGTATGCTTGGGGTCATTGTCCATTTGGAAGACTAATTTAGCTACTGTACTGGGAACCAAGCTTTAACTTCCTGACTGATGTCGTGGAGACGTTGCTTCAATATATCCACATAAATTTCCTGCCTCATGATGCCATCTATTTTGTGAAGTGCACCAGTACTGGGGAACCCATCTTTCAGCAAAATACCCCGCAACATGACGCTGCCAGCCCCTGATTCAAGGTTGAGATGGTGTTCTTCAATCTATGCAAGCATCCCCCTTTCCCTCCAAACATAATGATGGTCACTGTACTGGCCAAACATTTTGTTTTTGTTTCATCAGACCAGAGGACATTTCTCCTAAAAATCTATATTTGTCCACGTGCAGTTGCAAACCTTAGTCTGGCTTTTTTCTGGCGGCTTTGGAGCAGTGGCTTCTTCCTTGCTGAGCGGCCTTTCAGGTTATGTCGATATTGGACTCGTTTTACTGTGGATACAGATAATTTTGTACCTGTTTCCTCCAGCATCTTCTACAAGGTCCTTTGCTGTTGTTCTGGGATTAATTTGCACAATTCTCACCAAAGTACATTAATCTCTAGGAGACCTATATATATAGCTACTTCCTGTGGGAAATCTAAAGTGGAATAATCTGTCTGTAAACAATTATTGAAAAAATTACTTGACAAAGTAGATGTCCTAACCGACTTGCCAAAATATAGCACTGTTGGGAACCCATCTATAATATTTACTGTACTGGGGAAAAATCAGTTTTAATGACTCCAAATCTAAGTGTATGTAAACTGTACATACACTACCAGTCGAAAGCTACTTTGGACACACCTACTCATTCAAGGGTTTCTTTATTTTTACTATTTTTAGACGTTGGGGGAAAAATGATACTAAGACTGGGAAAACTATATAAATAACCACATATGTAATCATGTAGTAACCAAAACAGTGTTAAACATATCTTGTTTTTGAATTTTTATTCCGTTTTCTGGGGAACCCCAATTTCATGGTATCCAATTGTTGTAGTAGCTACTATCTTGTCTCATCTATATAACTCCCGTGCGGACATCGGGGAGACGAGGTTGAAAGTCATGCGTCCTCCGATACACAACCTAACCAGCCGTACTGGGAACCCATCTTAACACAGCGCATCCAACCCTATATATATATAGCCAGCCGAACCAATGTCGGAGGGTACACCACTGCACCTGGCAACCCTTATATATATAGCCACTGCGCCTGGCCCATCTATATATACAGGAGTCTCTGGGGAACGCGATCTAGACAAGGATATCCCCACTGACCAAGCCCTCCCTAACCCGGACTGGGGAACCCAGCTATATATATAGCTACTGTACGCCCCAAGGACCTCCCTGTACTGGGGAACCCATCTATATACAGAGCCTGGGCGAGAACCCAGGGACACTGTACTGGAACAGCTATAGCGCTAGCCAGTACAGCGAACCCTTAACCACTGCGTCACCCGGGAGGCCTTGAACGTGTTTCTTCACCCAATCATATCTCTTCTACTGTATTGGTGACCCCTTGGAATAGCTACTGTACTTTGCAGCAATTCAACCATGAAGGAACCCATGATTCACTACAGTCTCCTCTGAATAGTTGATGTTGTGGGAAATTCAATATGATTAGCATGACTGGGGAAATAGCACACTCCTGTCTATATAAGCTACTGTTCCACAGTTGACAGTGCATGTCAGGGCAAAAACTAAGCTACTGTACTGAGGTCGAAGGAATTGTTCATATAGCTACCCCGAGACAGCATTGTGTTGAGGCACAGACCAAAAAATGTATGCAGCATTGAAGGTCCCCAAGAACACAGTGGCTGCCATCATTCTTTAATGGAAGAAGTTTGGACCCACCAAGACTCTTCCTAGAGCTGGACCCAAGCTGAGCAATCGGGCGAGAAGGGCCTTGGTCAGGGAGGTGACCAAGAACTACTGTACTGGGTCACTCTGACAGAGCTCCAGATTTCCTCTGGACTGATGGGAGAATCTTCCAGATAGCCACTTCTCTGCAGCACTCCACCAATCAGGCCTTTATGGTAGCGTGGCTACTGACTGGGGAACCCATCTCCTCATATAAAAGCCACTGACATCCCATTATAGTTTGCCACTGTACAAAATCTACCTATAAGGACTCTCAGACCATCTAGAAACAAGACTGTACTGGGAACCCATCTGGTTTGATGAACCCAAGATTAAACTCTTTGGCCTGAAAGCCACTGTCATGCCATCTAGAAACCTGGCACCATCCCTATGGTGAAGTATGGTGGTGGAACCCAGCATCATGCTGTGGGGATGTTCATCAGCGGCCGGGACTGGGAGACTAGTCAAGATCAAGGGAAAGATGAACAGAGCACTGTACAGGAGATCTCCATTGATGAAAAACTGCTCCAGAGAACGCATCAGGAACTCAGACTGGGGCAAAGGTTTTACCTTCCAACAGGACTGGGGAACCCATAAGAACACAGCCAAGACAGCGCAGGGGATGGCTTTGGGACAAGTCTCTGAATGTCCTTGAGTGGCCCAGCTAGAGCCCGGACTTGAACCCGATCGAACATCTCTGGAGAGACCTGAAAATAGGGTGCAGTGACGCTCCCCAAATATATGTGCCAAGCTTGTAGCATCATAGACTTGAGGCAGTAATTGCTGGCAAGTGCTTCAACAAAGTACTGAGTAAAGGATCTGAATACTTACTTAAATGTAATATTTAATTATTATTATTTTTAAATGCATTAAATTCTAAAAACCTGTTTTTGCTTTGTCATTATGGGTTATTGATGAGGAAAACAATTTAATACATTTTAGAACAAGGCTGTAATGTAACAAAATGTGGAAAAAGTCAAAGGGTCTGAATACTTTCTGAATGCACCTGTGTGTGTGTGTATATGCAAAGCCTTTCCCCTGCAGACATCAGTGTTTATGCTGCCAGCGTACTATAGATAGTTGTACAACGCTGGGGGAGGGAGTGGGAGGTGGTCTCTCTGATAGATGTATACACCAGATGTTGCAGTCACTGGAGACAATAAATCACTCAGACAGACACTGCATGGGCAACTGTGTATATGTGTTTGTGTGTCTCCACATGGGGACATAACTGGGTGACAGAGACCTATAGGAGGCTCTGTTCTCTGGGGATAAAAGCAGAACAAGTCCAGCTGCTCTCTATTCTCAGATCCTCAAAGATGAACCAGGACAAGCAGGACAACCAGTCAACTAGGTTAACCAGGACAACCAGTCAATAGGTTAATAGGACAACCAGTCAACTAGGTTAACCAGGACAACCAGTCAATTATGGTTAACCAGTACAACCCAGGACATACCAGTCAACTAGTTTAACCAGGACAACCAGTCAACTAGTTTAACCAAGACAACCAGTCAACTAGGTTAACCAAACAAGCAGGACAGTTACCAGTCAACTATTTTAACCAGGACAACCAGTCACAATTTAACCAAGACATGATTTATTTCAACTTTTATTTCTTTCATACATTCCCAGGACAAGCAGTAACAAACACTCAACAATTGCCAGTCAACTAGGTTAACCAGGACAACCAGTTTAACTTGGGTTAACCAGCCTTCCACAAGCTTCCCAAGTAGGTTAACCAGGACAACCATTCCTCCTGACAGACTAACCAACCGAGTCAATTGTTAACCAATCAGTTAACCAGTTAACCATTCAACCACTGAACCAGTTCATAATTGACAACCAGTCAACCACTCCAAACCAGTTTGATGACAACCAGTCTAAACAGTTAACCAGTTCATTGAACCATTGGAAATAACAACCAGCTTTAACTTCTGACTGAGTTAACCAGTTCAAATACAACCATAAATTTCCTGTGAACCAGTCTATTTTGTGAATGACAACCAGTCAACCAGCAAAATGACCAGTGGCAGGATGCCAGCCCGTGATTCAAGGTTGGAGATGGTGGGCCAGGGGAAGGCCAGGCAAGATGGTCATTTGGGACATTTTGTTTTTGTTTCATCAGGGAGGCCAGTGACAGGGCTTAGGGAGGCCAGGTGTGAAGGTTTCCTAGGGCGGCCTTTCAGGTGTGATATTGGGTTTTGTGGAGGCCAGGTGTGAGAGAACCTTTCCTCTGGCAGGGAGGCCAGGTGTGAGAGGGCTTAGGGATTTGCCAGGTCTCACCAAAGTACATTAATCTAGGAGAGGCCAGGTCTAGAGGGTAATAAAGTGGAATAGGCCAGTCTGTAAACAATTGTTAGGGAAATTACTTGACAAAGTAGATGCTAAGGAGGCCAAAACTATAGATTTTATAATAAATTTGTGGAGTGGTTGAAAAATCAGTTTTAGAGACTCCAACCTAAGGTATGTAAACTGTACTTAGGGAGGCCACCTACTCATTCAAGGGTTTCTTTATTTTTACTAGACGTTGTGATACTGAAGACATAAAACTAGGGAGGCCATATGTAATCATGTAGGAGGCCAAAAGGTGTGAGACATATCTTGGAGGCCAGGTGTGAGAGGGCTTAGGGATCCTTGTTGAGAGGGCTTAGGGAGGCCAGGTATGAGAGGGCTTGGGGAGGCCAGGTTGAAAGTCATGGGCTTAGGGAGGCCAGCTTCAGGGCATTACCCGGAGGCCAGCCGTGTGTCGGATCCAGGAGGCCAGGTTGTGAGTAGCTACTATCTTGTCTCATCGGAGGCTCTGGGTGAGAGGGCTATAGGAGGTCAGGTGTGAGAGGGTTTAGGGAGGCCAGTACTGGTGAGACAGGGCTTGGGGAGGCCAGGTGTGGAGGGCTTGGGAGGCCTGGTGTGCAGAGGGCTTAGCGGAGGCCAGCGTGGAGAGGGTTAGGGAGGCCAGGTGTGAGAGTCTCTTCTTCTTATTGGGACCAGGTGGAGAGTGGTTTAGGGAGGCCAGGTGTGAGAGAGGCCTTTAGGGAGGCCAGGTGTGACAGTTGGTTTAGGGAGGCCAGGTGTGACAGGGCTTAGTACAGCCCAGGTGTGAGAGGGTTTAGGGAGGCCAGCATGTGAGAGGGCTTAGGAGGCCAGGTGTGAGAGGGGTTTAGGGACCCCCAGGGTGAGAGGGTTTAGGGAGGCCAAATGTAAGGGCATTGAAGGGAGGCACAGTGGCTGCCATCAGGGCTTAATGGGAAGGCCAGGTGTGAGAGGGTCCAAGGGAGGCCACTCCTGTGAGAGGGTTCCAGGGAGGCCAAGTGTGAGAGGGTTTAGGAGGCCAGGTTTGGAGAGGGAATTTCCAGGGAGGCCAGGTGAGCAGGGTTTAGGGAGGCCAGTGAGAGGGCTTGGGGAGGCCAGGCCAGGGCCAGGTAAAGGACTCTCAGACCAGTTTGACAAGACTCTTCTAGGGCTGAGGCCAGGTGTGAGCAATCTTTGGGAGGCCAAGTGTGAGAGGGTTTAGGGAGGCCAGGTGTGCAGAGGGTTTGGGGAGGCCAGGTGTGAGAGGGTTTGGGAGACTAGTCAAGATGAGAGGGTTTAGGAGGCCAGGTGTGAGACTCCTTAGGGAGGCCCAGGTGTGAGGAACTTAGGGAGGCAAAGGTACCTTCCAAGAGGGACCCTCAGGGAGGCCAGGTGTGAGAGGGTTTGGGAGGCCAGGTGTGAGAGGGCTTAGGGAGGCCAGGTGTGAGAGGGCATCTAGGGAAACCTGGCACCATCCCTGTGGTGGGGTTATAGGGAGGCCAGGTGTGAGAGGGGATTTAGGGAGGCCAGGTGCTTGAGAGAGGGTAAAGGAGGCCAGGTGTGAGAGAGGTTTAGGGAGGCCAGGTGTGAAATGCTTAGGGAGGCCAGGCTTTGTGAGAGGGTTATTGATGAGGCCCAGGTGTGATACATTTTAGGGAGGCCAGGTGTGAGAGGGTTTACTTTCTGAATGGCCTTGTGTGAGAGGGTTTAGGGAGGCCAGGTGAACAGAGGGTTTAGGGGAGGCCCAGGTGTCAGAGGGTTTAGGGAGGCCCAGGATCAGATGTCATACCCCAGATTAAAAGCCAATGAAAGGAGCCTCCTGACAGTTGATCAGTGGTCTAAGGCTGTATTAAATCCAATCATAACTAAATCATATTATTTAAATGGGGAGCAAAAGGAAAACATTTTTTGCTTTCTCCATTCTGGGTCCTGATGAGGAAAACATTTAATACAGTAGACAAGGTGATTTGATTTTTAAAAATGTGGAAAACCTTTATTTCCCAAGAAGGACAAATGTTGTTTTCTGACAAAAGTTTATTCCTGACCCCCGATCAACCAGTCTGCCACTGACTTAATAGTTGTACAGCACAACTGTTTTCTAACCAGGACTACACCGATGGCTTTGAAAATCTGTTACTGCTGCAAGGCAACCTATACCAAGTGAGTTTGTTAACCTTGGACTGAAATAGACCATGATATCTTCTCCGAATAACCAGAACCCAGCTGCTCTCTATCAGGTCTGACTGCAGACGAACCAGGACAAGCAGGGACCAGTCAACTAGGTTAACCAGCTAGGCCAGTGTGAGAGGGTTAAGCCCCTCTAGGGTTTCCAGGTCTATCTCTCCCCCCAGGTTGTCACTCAGTCGCCATGGAAAGCAGGACAACCAGGTGTCTCCCCTCTAGGGAGGCCCAGGAGAGGGGCCAGTGTAGGAACCAGGTTTCCAGTCTGCTAGGTTTAGGGACTCCCAGGTCAGAGGGCTAGGTCCTCCCCTTAGGAGGCCCAGTCACCCCTTTTAACCAGGACAACCAGTCCACTAGGGTTTAGGGAGGCCCAGGTGTCAGGGTTTAGGTGGACCCCAGGTGTCCCCTTTACCAGGAGGCCATCTTAACCAGGACAAGCAGGGGTTTAGGTTAACCAGGAGGCCAGGTGTGAGAGAGGGTTTAGGAGGCCAGGTGTGAGAGGGCTTAGGGAGGCCCAGGTGTGAGAGGGCTTAGGGAGGCCCAGGATCAGAATTTCCCCAATTAGGGAGGCCAATACCCTCCTGAGTTCCCCAGTCCTAAGGCTGTATTTATAGCAATCATCCCTAAATCATCCCCCTTGCAATAAAGGACCCCAGGTTCAGAGGGTTTAGGGAGGCCAGGTCTTAGGGTTTGTCCCACTCCCGAGAGGTTTATTAGGCCCAGGTGATGAGAGGTTTTTTAGGCCAGGTGTTGAAAGGGTTTATTCCCCTTAGAAGGGCAGGGAGGCCTGACAAGGGTTTAGGAGGCCAGGTGTGACCGATCCCATTAGAGGCCCACTCCCTTGAGGGTTTAGGTTGCAGGCAAATCCCCAATTAAAAGCGATGAGCTCCTGAAAGTTGTTAGTGGCCCTCTGTATTGTATACGCTATACCAAGTAAAGCCTTATTACCCCACTGGACTCCCATTACTACCCGGTGTCCCCTCCCATTACTAGACAGGTGCTCTCCCATTAAAAATGCAGCTCTTGAAAACCTTTATTTCCCTGAAGGGCAAATTTGTTTTCTGACAAAAGTTTATTCCTCCCCCAGACTAGCACTGACTTGATATAGTTGCAGCATTGTTTAAGGCCCCTCTATCTGTTACTACCCCACTCTTCTCCTTATTACCCCACGATATCTTCTCCAACATAAAGCCCCGCTCTGTATCCCATTACTCCTCTGGGAGGAGAGAGAAGGGAGGGTACTAGAGTTTCCACTAGCTTCTCTTATTATAAACTCCTCCTTATCACCCCACTCCTCCCCTTATTACCCCACTCCTCCCATTATTACCCCACTCCTCTTTAAAACTCCTCCCATTATTGCCACACTCCTCCCCTTATTACCCCATTCTCTTTCTCCTTATTATAAACTCCTCCCCGTATTACCCCACTCCTCCCCTTATCACCCCACTCCCTCCCCTTATTACCCCACTCCACCTCCCCACTCCTCCTTATTACCCCACTCCTCCCCTTATTACCCCACTCCTCCCCTTAATACCCCCTCCTCCCGTATTACCCGCTCCTCCCCCTTATCACCCCGCTCCTCCCCTTATTACCCACTCCTCCCCGCTCCTCCCCTTATTACCCCACTCCTCCCTTATTACCCCAGCTCCTCCCCTTATTACCCCGCTCCTCCCCATATTACCCCGCTCTTCCCCTTATCACCCCGCTCCTCCCCTTATTACCGCTCCTTCCCCTTATTACCCCGCTCTTCCCCTTATTACCCCACTCTCCCCCTTATTACCCCTCTTCCCCTTATTGCCCCCTCCTCCCCTTATTACCCCTCTTCCCCTTATTACCCCACTCTTCCCCTTATTACCCCTTATTACCTCCTCCCCGTATTACTCCTCCCCTTATTCCTCCCCTTATCACCCCACTCCTCCCCTTATTACCCCCACTCCCTCCCCCACTCCTCCCTTATCACCCCACTCCTCCCCTTATTACCCCTCCTCCCCACTCCTCCCCTTATCACCCCACTCCTCCCCTTATTACCCCGCTCCTCCCCCTTATTACCCTCTCCCCATATCCACCCCCACTCTTCCCCTTATTACCCCGCTCTTCCCCTTATTACCTCCCCCTCCCCTTATTACCCCACTCTTCCCCCTTATTACCCCACTCTTCCCCTTATTACCCACTCCCCTTATTACCCCCTTATTACCTCTTCCCCTTATTACCCACTCCTCCTTATTACCCCTCTCCTCCTCTTATTGCCCCACTCCTCCCTCCTTATTACCCCACTCCTCCCCTTATTACCCCACTCCTTCAATCACATGCCCCTGCGTTCCAATCCCCTTCCCTTCTCCTAGATATGTGCACTCGTTGACTTCCCTCCAGGATGTTAAAGCATGGGTGGTGTTGGCACTGGATAGGCTCCAGGGAGGTTCCATCAAGTTGATTTGATGGAGAATGAGGATGGGAAGAGCACATTTGGGGTAGAGAATTTAATTGGACGCTTCAGGCCTCTGTCAAATTGGAGCCATCAAGCTGATGCATTTGAGTACTCTGCATTAAGCTATTAGGGGTTCCAACACACAGTAGCTATATAAATACATGGGTTGCCCAGTACAATGGCTATATAAGTACATATATATGGGTTCCCCAGTACAGTAGCTATTATATATATATATATATACATAGATATATAGATATATAGATATATAGATGGGTTACAATTACAGTAATATATAAGTACATATATATGGGTTCCCCAGTACAGTAGCTATTATATATATATATATATATATATATATATATATATATATATAGATATATAGATATATGAATGGGTTGCCCAGTACAGTAGCTATATAAGTACATATAGATGGGTTCCTCAGTACAGGTACATTTGTATATACGTATATATGAATAGGTTCCCCCAGTACAGTAGCTATATAAGTACATATAGATGGGTTCCCCAGTACAGTAGCTATATGTATAGATGGGTTCCCCAGTACAATGGCTATATAAGTACATATAGATGGGTTCCCCAGTACAGTAGCTATATAAGTACATATAGATGGGTTCCCCAGTACAGTAGCTATATAAGTATATATAGATGGGTTCCCCAGTACAGTAGCTATATAAGTACATATAGATGGGTTCCCCAGTACAGTAGCTATATAAGTACATATAGATGGGTTCCCCAGTACAGTAGCTATATAAGTACATATAGATGGGTTCCCCAGTACAGTGGCTATATAAGTACATATAGATGGGTTCCCCAGTACAGTAGCTATATAAGTACATATAGATGGGTTCCCCAGTACAGTAGCTATATATATATATAGATGGGTTCCCCAGTACAATGGCTATATAAGTACATATAGATGGGTTCCCCAGTACAGTAGCTATATATATAGATGGGTTCCCCAGTACAGTAGTTAAATAAATGTATATAGATGG